>NC_133306.1:26492265-26550745 GCF_012295235.1 Primulina huaijiensis
GATTATGTCCTGAATCACAAAGAGTTGTGAACCCACGGCTAGCTGTATCCCTGAACCATTGAGGGTCACACAAGTACTGGATTGTTTGTTCCCGTTGAGAGAATAAATTCAAGAAGTTGAATTTATATTATATAGTAAATTCAAGGAGTTGAATTTATGATAATTAAATTTTGAGAGAAAAAATTCAAGTAGTTGAATTTATAAAATTTGAGAATATGATTTATTAAACTCAAATGTTGAATTTATAATGTATTTAATTTATTAAGCTCAAAAGTTGAGTTTATTTATTAATAAATTAAATAAGGTGGGTATGTTTAATGGGCTTGTAAGAGTACAAGTCCATCATAATAAATAATTAAAGTTTTAATAGGCCTTGATTAAATTAATTAAACTAGTTGGACTAGCCCAATTAATTAAATCAAGCCCATTAATGTTAATTATGTCATTAGGCTATTATTTAATTATAAATAATACATGTTGATTACAAAACCCTAGCCCACCCCACCACATGATTTACGTCTCCCACTTTCAAAAAGGAAAAAAAATTGGCCTCTTTGGTTTTTTCTTTCCAAGGTTGAGCCGCCTCTCGTTTTAGTATCCAACTTTAAATCTCTTCCAAATTTTCTAGTGCAATTTTGGAGAGGAACATACCATCCAGTCGTGGACTTGATAGGAGGATTTCATCGAAGAAAGTTCGTAGGGAATCAACAAGAGCTAATCCGTTCATACCGGATTAGTTGGATTCCAGTGCTTTAATTCACAAAGGTATAATTCTTTAAACATCCTATGCATGTCTAATTCCTGAAAACCATACGAGTGTTCAAAAGAATTATTTTGTTTTCATAATAAAATAAAAATTTTAACCTTCCGCTGCGTTTGGGCACGTAGAAAACCGAGATCCAACATTCTCCAGCAAGATCCCTCGCTCACATTACCAAAGATCAAGGTCCAAGTTTCTCGACCGCAAACCGAGGACAATCGCATGGAAAATTAATTGAATTATGATGCTGGCTTGTTCGCAGGAAGATGATGGAATGAATAAAAAAAGAATTCTTTAACCAAACAGGAAAATTAAGCGCACTACATCGAAGGTGAAAACTTTTCTCTTACAAGAAAAAGCTCAAGGCTAAAACTTCAAGTTCATATGTATTTCGAACAATTTCAATTCCATAAATTAAATTGGAGATATGACTTATTGCAATCTAACATGTGGAGAATAAAAGAAATACAAGAATGATCATGTATATGCTCCTATATATATATTAGTAATAATATTTATGTTCTAAAAAAAGTATAGAATTATTATTATTATTATTATTTTTATCTATCTATTATAAAGAGCACGATGTACTTGTTTTTAGGGATAAATTCTTCAATTCTTATTCCAACTGTTACATTGAGGCCGAATAGTAACATTTGTAACATAAAAAAGTAAAATTATAAATTTGACACAATTTATATAAACCACACTTTGAATAAAGTAGACACCCATGATTGCGTCCACTACTCAATCACTATGATTTGTATTCACAATGCTAGTGAAAAGTTAGGCTGAGAGATCTACTTACGATCATTATAAATCCCACAAAGTAAAAGTGGGAAATTATACAAAAAAACAAAAAGCTCGGAGGCCNCATCATTTTTTGTATAAATGAGATTGATGATACAAAATTTAATTAAATTTCGTATAATTTTATAAATATTAAGCTCACATCATTGTATTTTCTTTCTAAAACCATATTATTCATGACATATAGTTAATATCATCATTTCATTCATCTAATATTATCGCGATAATATGCCATCGAACTTATATACATATAATAACAAAAAAAGCTTCATATTTATCTGGAATCTATAATTTATCAGAAAACAAGTTTAATTATCCTAAAACGTTTGATTTTCGAATCCATTAAAAATCTAGTAAATGTAATGGGATATTTTTGTGGGCTAAAAAAGTTAGAAAAGGTGATACATAAAGTAATTACATTAATCATTAATTACTGCTAGTATGGGGGGAAATAACAGTTGAAATTTATAGAAAAAAAAAGGTAGAAATCGAAAGTGGAGCACAAAACTGTCTGAAATAATTAATGATGGATTTTCAAATACCATCTAATAGTACGTTAGTGGCTTTTGCAATAATGAGATTAAAATCCCACTTTGAAAATATGAAATTAGATTGCAAAAAAGAAAGGGGGACAAATGCAATTGAGGTGTCACAACTTTTAGCATTAAAAATGATTGTTGAATTCCAATTGAGAGCTTGATTTGAATTCAATGCAGTCGATTTTGGATTTTTATGATGAATTTTTAACTTTGATTGATTGCTAATCAAAGTCTAAAAATCGTTTGAAAAATATGATGCAAATTAGTTTTAGAGGATGATAAACGTACAAATAATATTTGAGACTGAGAAATCGATCATGTCTTCCACAACTTGTTCTTGACCAAATAAATTTTAAATTATATCGCAAACTTTAGATCGACGTATATCTTAAAGAGACTATGTACCACTGACTATCCCATAAAATGTACTTAGATTTGTAGAGTTAGTGTCTTTGAATAAAAGTGTATAGGAAGATTTAGGATAACGGGAAGATAAGCAACACATTTCTTCACATTGATATTATTTTGTTGGCCACAGCCCACAAAAGTGGAATAATCAAAAGAACATCTCATTTTTCATCATAATGTGACACATTATATAATTTCATTAAAAAAAATGTTACCAGTAGGTTTGCATAATATTATTATAAGATTCCACAATTTCTTGTTTAGTTTATATTATTTCTCCCTTTTTAAATGTATATGGTAGGTCCCTTAGATGAATTTAATTTGAAGTAATATTTAAATGCAAACAATTGATTAAATATAAATAAATGATTATTTATATTTTTTTTTTTTGACAAGTTTTGTATTCTCTTTCTGGATCTATTTATAATATAATACTTCAATAATTGATTTAATATTATTGGCTATATTAAATTTATAGATCTCTATATATGTAAGTAGAAGTAGAGAATAATTATAAAACTTATTCTAAACAATCAGATATGTAAATATCAAAATTATTTCTAACCCCAAATCGAATTTATATTCAAATAACTAATAAAATAAAGTTTTTTCACATTATTATTGTAATATGATTTAGTTATGCAAATAGAAAAATTGAAGCAACGGACTGAGATGAATATATTAGATATTTTTTTTTTAAAAAAATATCAGATAATTATTTATATTAAAAATTTAAAACCTAGTTATAATTACATATTTATGACGCTTAATTATCATTATTATATTATAACAAGTAAAAGGGCAAAACGTATTTCGGGGTATAATGGACATTTAACAATATGCGGCGCAAAGTAAATTGCGGCGTAGTGATCGCGGCGCGCCAAGGAGAAGATTAGAAAGCAACGTTGTCAACTGTAGCGTCGACAAAAGCTGAAACACTTTCTTTGTATATAAATAGCAAATCTCTGAGTTTGAAGAGATTTAACGATTGAATCAAGTTGTCATCTTTCTGTTTGAAAACCAACTTTAAATTTTTTATCCTTTAACGTAAAAGACTTGTCTTTTTCGAGTTCTCTTGTCCTCTGGGATGTTGTGATTTGTGCTTGATATTGGTGATCGGAACTCAAATGGCAGCAAACGGATTCGTTGCCCATCGTTTCTATGTTGAGTTTCGGTGGTAGTGTGGCACTGTTCTGAAACAGTATACTGCTAAAGGATTTGGAGTTCTTGTTTTGAACTTGTCTGTTGAATTATTTGTATTCTGGAAGCTTAAAGTTTTTCAACGGAAAGGAACTGCGATGGACTGCTCAATGTCGTTTGATATACGATAGCTGTTTTTTTTACTTTCTTTGTTCGTTAGATTGAGTGTTTTAGAAGGGTTTCCGAATCTTTTTTAGTTTCTTGGAGTTGGGAGTCTTCTGGTTGTGGTGAATTCTGTAAGGCTGTGGTTGGTTTTGTTGCTCTTCTGTGAAGAATTTCGGTAAAGGTTACTCTGAGGGTTTCTGTGAGATTTATTCAGGTTGAAGTGTGATCAAATATGGAGAATTGCTTGAAGGGTGGGATATGAATGGTGTTTTCCTGGAGTTTTGTGCTGGTTTTTTTGTTGTGTTTTAGTGAGACAGAAGCTTTTAGTTTGACTGTTGCTTGGCGCTTGGGTTAGTGTGTAGAAGTGGGAGAGAAGATGGAGAAGGGTGATAGAATGCTGCTGCCAACGGTGGGTCCTGTAATCAAGAGACTGGTGAGAAGGAAACAAGCCGGTAGAGGATCTTACAGGGGAAGCTAGGATCAGGAATTGTACTTCAAAGACGGGGTTGAACTTAGGGATTTTATGGGTTTCTTTCCGTTTAGAATTGGATTTTGAGGTTAGGATTTTTTTTCCCGGGAGGAGGAAAGATGGAAAGCCAATTGCAGCTGATGCTAAGGAGCCTTTGTTTTAACACTGGCTGGAAATATGCAATTTTCTGGAAGCTCGAGCACCAAGAACAGATGTGAGTGCCATTATTAGTATCTGGCTTGACTTTCAAGATTTTTTGATACAATAAAATCACCATTACCGACAGTTTTCGACCTGTTAAAGAATTTTCATGTGTAGCGAGCGGTGACCCATCGTAAATTGGTTCTTTATTTATTAATTTTAACTGCTTTTACGCCTGCTAATTTATGCAGGATATTGACTTGGGAGGATGCCTATTATGACATCAATCTACACCCAGATAGGAAATTTTTCATTGAGACCCCTCGCAGCTTGAATTACGAGCTTTATTCACATGATCAGTTGGGATTAGCCATGTCAAAGATGTCATATCAAGTATATTCTCTCGGAGAAGGGTATGGCTTGTTCATAAACATTTCTAGCATATCCACTAAATTTCCTCATATCCATGTTTCACCGCTTGTTTTTTTGTTTTTTTTTCGTTTTTTGACTTGTTTTTGTTTTTGTTTTTTAACTGTAAATAAAACCGACTATTATTGTAGCTAATGCTTGTGGCAACATCAATATGTCTATGAGGATCAATGTTGTATGAGTGAAATATGTAGAAACCAATGATTTCTTTAACTTCCTTTTTATAACGATTTGTTTATGGGAAGATGCACAAATGTTGGTTATATTTGATTTTTCTTATCTTTTCTATTTGAGCAGGATTGTTGGACAGGTGGCACTTTCTGGGAAGCATTCATGGATATACTCAGATACATATGTTACTGGTTCTTTCTCCACATCGGAGGTCAGGAATCTTTTTTGTTTTTAACAATGTTCAAATGATCCATTTATGGAATAGAGCTATTTACACAATTTAATTAATTCTTGTTGTGGCATCAAGTACAAAACTGATGGTTATTGTTCAAGAAAATAGTACTAAGGTTTACGTTGTTTTTTAATTGTTGTGTGATTATGCCAAAATCTAGCTTGTTAGTTGAGACATATTGTGGTTATAACTGAAGTAGTTGTTAATTGCTTACGAATTTGGTAATTCTTAGTGTAATTATCATTGTTATAGTTCACCTGGTTAAGTGTCCTATATTTGGTCCCCCAATCACATTTTTGTGAGAAATACTAAAAGCACAATGTGATTGTTGCACCTGCTGTTAGAATTTTCCATTTTGCAATATATGGGAGCCTTGAGTTTTTTGTACTAGGTAAGGGGTGCTTTGATTACGGTAATCACACCTGGAAGGGTCTCATGTTTATGAATTTTTGTTTAAATATGAGAATTTTGGTACAGAGTACCGTGGTTATTTTCATCTCAGTAGAAGAAACTTTGGTATGTGAAACTAAGTCTAAAAGGAAGATATGGCAATAAAAGTGTTGATGAATGGTGTGAAACTTTTTGTTTCTTTATTGCAATTACGTAGTGCCTTTTCGCTCATTCTAATTGAAAACGTTTATGTTGTCCAGCCTTTTGATGGATGGCAAAATCAATTTTCAGCTGGCATTAAGGTGAATCTATCATCCTATTTGTTTCTATTTTATACTATCAATGCTTATGTGATTATTCCATTGATAAGTGGAAACAAAAAATCACCCATTAGAAACAGAGTAGCAACTAAACTCATGCTGAGAAGCTTCCAAAAATATTTCCTTTATGGCAATGGTCAGGGCTACATATGAACAACCTGGAAAGAATACCGAGGAAATATTTGAACTTGGTGTTGAAGCTGTATCCATGTTTGATTTGAGAGTGGTTTGTACGTGAGTATAAAATTGTTGAGTTGGAGCTCTACTAATAATGCTTGTGGCTCGAGCTTGAATTTTGAGCTAGTAAAGTAGTTAAAATTACATGACCAGTTGTGAAGTCCTGATCAATGATAAAAATAATCAGCCTTGTTGCTTAGGTGAACTCATTTTCAAACCGGCTCGAGCTCGATAAGTACCAATCTGAATCTAAACATTGTTAAGAATATATTTGCAACCTTTTTCATCGCACCAAGACAAAATTGACTCCTTGGTGTTTGTAAAAATCTGCTATTTATTTATTAAGAAAGATCAAGTGAAATCTCATGTCCTTTGAAATTCTACTTGCCATTTTGTTTCCTTTGGAAAGCAGCTTCTGAACCTATGCTGTATATATTAACCTTGAGTTTCTTTGGATTTTTTTGTTGAGGCGTGATCATGATGGAGGATTTCTTGTCTTGCAGACCATTGCAGTTGTGGCACTTATTCCACATGGAGTCATACAACTTGGTTCTCTGCATAAAGTATGTCATTAGCTAACTCAATAGTTCTGTTCCCTTCTTATGATTTTTTTTATGCTTGCCACACTGTAAAAATAGAACAATTACATGCACTAATTGGCTGATAGTGCTTTGTATTGGTAGCACGGCCAATGAAGCGACTTATGTTTTCTTTTGATAGATAAGGTATGTTCTTAGATATGTGTTCTAATTACAGATGCCATGAGGTCATTTGTGCTTGATGTCATGGTCTCCTATGTAAATTTCAATGTGTTGCTTGATTTTGAGAAAGTTGGGTAGGCCTTGTTTGCTCTATCCTGCATCATTGTGTATGCTTCAGTTGAACGAGTTGATGAATAAATACTTTTTTCCTTTGGTTGACATTTGTTTGTGCAATATAGTAACAATTGAACCTTTACATTTAAAACCTAAAGAAACGGACAGGCACGATGGAATAAGCTCCAAAATTTCTGTGTTCCGCATGATATTTTCAGCTATCATCATTGATTGTCTGGATGATGACATTAAATAAGCACTTAGTTTAATGCCTTAATCCTAGTCCAGTTCTCCTGATATGGAAATTACATTCATTTTTTATGTTTGAGCTGATCAGATCACCGAGGATTTGAAATGGATCAACCACATCAGAAATGTTTTTTCTGATCTGCAAGATTCTTTAGCCTGTGGTATTTCCAGTTCACTTCATAGCACCTTAGAAAATTCTTGTTTGGTGAGTGTCTCTTTCTCTTCTCTCGTTTTATTGCACTTTCGATATATCCACTTGTATGTACATATAAAGTAGGTAAACTCATTTTCCCCCCTTGAATGCTGTTACATGACTTGTCAGTCAGATGTCTGTGCGGGAATTCCGAATTCAGCAGGAATTCATGACCACAAAATGAAATTGGACAGCTCTGTTCATGAGGATGGGACGAGTTTGTATACTCAACTACGTTCATCCATAGGGAATAATCACGCTTCTATTTCTTCTCTATCGGGAGGCTCTGTAACACTTAAAATGAAGATGCGTGAAAGAGCCGAATGCTCAATATGGGGGAATGAAATTTCATTTCCCTCAAGTTCTGAAAGTATTCTTACTAGGCATCAAAGACAAGAAGCAATGGGATCTTTTTGTGAGATTAAGTGTGGAGAAGAAACATATGACCTCAAGGATTTGGGAAAAAGACCAGAAATCTTGGATCTGTCAGCTGTGAAGAATGTCAAGGGTGAATACTCGTATTTATATGATGCCACTCTACTGACTGATGGTCATCAGATGAATTTATCACGCCTTCCTTTGGAAAATCTCGATTCTCTAACATTTCAGGATCGAAGTGAATTTTATGTTCCAGAAACTCCAAGTGAGCAGTTGCATCCAGACTTCAAGAGCAATCTAGAATTACAAAGCAAGTTTAGTACTTTTGAGACGCATCTTTCTCCTTTCAGTTTTTGTACTGGTTATGAATTGTATGAAGCATTGGGACCCTCTTTTAGAAAGCAGAATGACTTCGTCTGGGAAGAAGAAAAAAATCACTCCGATATGGCTATTGAAAATCCTGAGGGAATGGGCAGTAGCAGTTTGCTGATGGAGAACCCTGATATGCACCTTTTGGATGCATTGGTGGCCAAAGTTAGTCGTAGAGAAAATGATGCAAACAGTGTGAAATCATGCCAAGAGATTGAAGAGAGTTTCTTTTCTACTGAAAGAACACCTTGCACAAGTGTTGGTACCATTAGTTCCACATGCTACTCGTGCTACTCATTTGATCGAGCCACATCAAGTAGCTTGAACTCAGTGCCATTTGGTATCGAGTTTTTGAAAGGTCTTTTGTCGCCCAGCTCTAGCAGAGGGAGTGAACCCTTGGAAAAGCCGCGAGAACCAGTTAAGATGAATAAAAAGAGAACCAGGACTGGTGGAAATTCTAGGCCAAGGCCAAGGGACAGGCAATTGATCCAAGATCGAATAAAGGAGTTGCGAGAGCTTGTTCCTAGTGGATCAAAGGTGATGTCCATGCCTTTTGTTCCTGATTTTGAAGCGTTTCTTTTTATTTTCAGTATAATATGTGCTGAAACTTCTAAATGGCACAGTGCAGTATTGATTCACTTCTTGAGAGAACAATCAAACATATGCTCTTTTTGCAAAGCATCACCAAGCTTACGGAGAAGCTGCATAAATACTCTGCATCGAAGGTAAGGATTTAATATTGCTCAATCCATCCAGTTGGTTGGAATTCCTATTTACTAACGAGTGGGACTTGGGCACATAATATCGAGGTTCACTTATAATGCCAGTGACCTCAAACAACTGCTTAACAACTTAATTTGGTGATAGAATTTATAAAAATAATTCTTTGCAATGAAAAGAGCATGATATGATTGCTAAGGAGAACTTTCACCCCACAAAGATGTTATCACACATGTTTGCATCTTTGGCATGCAATTCTATTGAAACTATGCGTGGATAGCCAAAAATTCATTACCAACTGGGTTAAATTCATTTCATGCTATTTGTGATCTGTTTTAATCTTGGAACAAATGTGTGATTTCGCAGTTGCTTGACAACAACACAGATATGCGAAGATTTTCAAGTGAGCAGGGTTCGAGCTGGGCCGTGGAAGTGGGAAATAACTCCAAAGTTTGCCCGATAATAGTGGAAAACATAAATATGCATGGGCAAATGCTTGTTGAGGTACCAAAACGTTTCAATAGCTACCCATAGTTTCTGCAACCGACAACGAGAGTTCCATGGTTTCAAACAATCAAATGGATTTTTTTTTTATCTAAGAGAGTATGGCAAGAGTTGAATGTGCCAGACAAGAAACACATTCTATATATTTTTTTTTATCTTCTAATCTTCACCATCATCCTCTTTTATTTATGTAGATGTTGTGCGAAAGGTGCAGCCAGTTTCTCGATATTGCAGAAACCATCAGAAGTTTGGATTTAACTATTCTGAAAGGTGTTTCAGAAGCATGTGGAAATAAGACCTGGATGTGCTTCGTGGTTGAGGTATAATTCTTATTATAACTGATATATTCCGGGAATTGATTAACATCTGGCATTTTTCCCGAAGTGGCATCCCATTTGGTGAAATAACCGAAGTGTCAAAAAAATTGATAAAGACAGTTGCTAATTATTTGAATATGGAGATCTAGAATCCAAGACTTCTATGCGTTGTCTTTGATGATCATAAACTCGTGAAGTTTCTTTTGTTATGTACACACTTCTCTCTTATTCGTTCATTTTCTAATAGTAGCATTACCTGCCTAGGGACAGAACAACAAAAGCATGCACCGGATGGATGTTTTATGGTCTCTGATGCAGATTTTGCAATCTAAGACTTCTAGTTAGTCTCCTGTTTCTCTAAGCATTGGTTATGTTGAAAAGCAGTTCATGATCCATTCACTTCAAATTCAACCTCTCGAGTCAGCTGTCGACGGTGGGAATTTATTTTCGATGCTTCTTCACTATGACCACTGTCCACTGATTGTATTTTCTTTGTCACTTCCAATATTTGGTTTTTGTTTCTTCATTTTTATCAGATGTAGCTTGTTTTGACAGATGGATTATTTATTTTCTCTTATCAGTTTGAGTGAGATTTCTTTTAAAAAATTTCTTGTGTCTTTGATGAGGTTGATTGATGTAATCGAAAACGAAATATTTGAGTAAGCGAAACAAGCAAGAACAAGTAAAATAGTGTCATGTTTAAGCAGAGTCTGATTTCCAGAACTAATTTTCATACCCCGAAGTTCGAAAGTGCTCGGACATGCATACTGCTCTTTACAGATTAGACTTCGCACTCAAATATCGACCCCAAGGGAAAACATAACTACTCAAGGTGCTAAATCAAATATCTTTCTTGTTCAGTAATATGTGAATCACATTCTTAAATTTGTCATTTGTAATGTAATAATATATAAGCTTTATTATTAAATTATAATTATGTTATCTTTGGATTTAAAATAATAGTTTTATCCAAATAAAGTTATGTTTTTTTGTGCTTTGAGATGCTTGGTCAAATTTATGTAAAACAATTTATATATATTCTTATATCTTATAAATAGTTTTAAGAGCTTATAAAGTGATTAAATGTGAATTTAGAAAGTGATGATAAAAGTGGAGATTTAAGAAGATATATAGAGATGTTTTGGAGATTTTTGAAATATTAAAATATGATTTTTTTGAAAATAATATGAAATAAGTTTATAAGTTATCAAACATCTTATAAGTTATTTATAATTTTTTTTAATTTGAGAATTTATAAGCTCCGACAAATATACTCTTCGACTCACAAACAAATATATGAAATGAAAATATACATACTACAATTTGGAGTATTAAAAAAAATGAATTATTTTATCTCAAAGTTGGACAATATTTCTTAAAAAAATAACTCGCAGGATAACACCCAAATCTGAAATATAGGACGAGATATGAAGATTGTATGGCAATAATCCATATACCCAAGTTTTATCATACACCATCGCCACCGCCTCGTGGAGCACTCTGGCACAAAATTAAACGTATGTGTGTCCGCATTTCTTCGAATCACCGACCGTGAAATGTTTGAATTGCCCATCAAACAGTTCTTCAACATCGTGGGTCTGTTCTCTTCTTAATCAAATCAAATGAATTAATAATTTTTAACGGGTAATTTAACTCTCCTTTTCTTGCAGATTTTAATAGAAGCGTTCGGTTTTTTAAGAAGGATGGTTCTTACAAGAAATACGTGTACAGCTGTATTGCGAACCGCTTCCAGTGGTCGAAGGCAGATGATGATGAATTCAAAGGAAGAAAGGATATTGACAAGTTGGATAAAAGCCCCGCAAACTATGATTCGGGAATTAGCAGGTATATTTCAGAGGAGGATGATTTTAGCATTTATAATAATAAATGGAAGCCGGATATTGCTTGGATTGCTAAAGTTCTGGATCCCGCTTTACAGTTGTGGAAGTGGGCTATTCCGACAGGTTCGTCTGTTTTATCCTATTTTTGGACGAATTTGCAGAAAAGCTTAGATTTGTCTTAATAATTTGTTTGCCATTTGGGTTTTAAGTATGGTTAATCTGTTGCATGTTCTTGTAATTTGCATTTATATTGGGAGGTAAGCCTTTTTGTGACTTCAAATTCGGATTGGAATTTAAGTTGCCTGTGGGTAGCATCAATAATGGAGCCGGGCTTTTTTCTTGACCTTAAAAAGGATGAATGGGGGATGGGGCTAAGCTTGAAATTATCTCAAATCCTAATTATTTCGAATTGACAGGACAAGCCTGAATTTATTAACGACATTAGTCTTTTTGTTGTTGGTTGTATTTAGATTTTACTCTTTTTTCTGTCTATGTATGAAATAACAAAGACTTTGTTTCATTCCCTTGAATCTCATTCAACCGTTTGCCTATGAAGGACGTAGCACTTGGCAGGCATAGGATTACTTAGTTGAAGCCCGACATCTGTCCTCTTCCCTATGAGGTTCCAGACCACTGAACATTCAGATACAGTAGTTAGTTCAATTGAAATGGCATCTTTTCTTGAGTGAACAATGGCGGTGAATCATTGAACGAAATGGTAAATCATTTGCTCAACTTTCATTCCACTGACTTAGGAAAACCAGTTTCGTGTGGATCGGATGATCGGAACTAGGACTAGGAGACATGGATATGGAAATGATACTAGACTACACTGCCTATGGAAGAATGAATACTCATATTCATAAAAGGATTTTGTCATCCATTTTTCATTAGTGGAAGCTTGAAAGTTGACAAATTTTCCTGGAAGAGAAGTTCATTTAGAAGTCAAGGGGAGCTATCAGCTACTTACCCAACCTTCATCTGCCTGCTGGAAGCATATGGTTTCCAAGGGATTTAGGAGGTGTAAAATAGATAAGAGAGCATTATTATGATGTGTGTGTGTGTGTGTGGATGTGTGTATGTAAGAGTAGCTGCTTTTTCTCCCCGATAACTTGGTTCTCATTTTTTGTATGAATTTTTATAAAGCATGTTTATTATAACCGTGTAGAATTAATTGTTATCCATATTTCCCAAATGGAAATGAAATATGTTTTTTTTTTCAGGAAATGGAAATGTATACAAACCTCCACCCACGGATAGATCACTTTTGGAAATTTTTGCCAGTATACAAAGGAGTAAGCTTGGAATCCAGGATTGGAGTCTGAGTGATCTTACTGTTGGGTTGTATCTCATATATCTTCAGCAAGCATCCACAGGTGCTATGGAGGATGTGAAGGGTGAACTTATCTCTTCGGAGGCCATTGTAATGATCAAAACCATTTTTGTTCTTGGCATCATAAAATTATCTTTGACCATTTTTTTTATTCAATAATTCTTATAAAATAATGTGCTTGGTGATTTAGGTTCAGGATCTCATCTACCACACAGAACTAGCAAAGGGAGCTTATAAAGATAATGCAACTGGTCTTGCTAGGCATAGCATGATCCGAGAAAATAACATTGTGAAGTTTGTAAAAAATTCTAGCGTGTTGAGACCTGGATATTATGTAGGAATCGACAAGCGGAAGAAACTCGTGATTCTTGGCATTCGTGGAACTCACACTGTCTATGACCTCGTCACCGATATCATTTCTTCCGGCCACGAAGAAATCACATTTGAAGGCTATTCCACCCACTTTGGCACAGCTGAGGCTGCTCGTTGGTTTCTAACTCATGAAATAGATACCTTAAGGAAATGCCTTGAGAAGCACAAGGTGCCTTGAAAACTTTGTTGTTACGATATTCTTTCTGGGTCAAGAATTTCATATTGCTGTTTTAGTGGTACTAATGAATCAACAGGGTTTTAAATTAAGGTTCGTGGGTCATTCCCTGGGAGGTGCAACCGCGTCTCTGCTTGCGATTATGCTACATAAGAAGTCTTTTAAGGAGCTGGGGTTCAACCCTGATATAATTGATGCTGTTGGATATGCCACCCCACCTTGTGTCTCCAAAGAGCTTGCTGAAAGTTGCTCCAATTTTGTAACGACAGTGGTAATGCAGGTAAGTTCTAACTTGCCATTTAATTTGTCTTTTCTTTTGAATGTATAAAGTAATCCCTTTGTTTATTTATTGTTTATAACATTTTTACTGCTTTTCTTTAAAAAATTGGATTGAAATGACTCGACTTTTTTTGTTGCCGCAGGATGATATAATACCGAGACTAAACGTAGCTTCTTTATCGAGACTGAGGAACGAAATTGTTGAAACTGATTGGTAAGTTTGCAGGCATCATTCTTGTGACAGACAAGGAAAAATCAGAAACTTTTTATTTCTGACAATCTTTCAATATAATTCAATGTGGTAATTAGAAATTCATAATTTTTTGTTATTTCTCTGGAAAAATCTCAATCTTCTGGTGTGATGAGGTTACTGATTGTAATAATAATTTTGGGATGGGTTTTTGGTTTGTAATGACAATAGTTGCTGAGCTCTTTGCTTCACTTTTGGCAGGGTCAGTGTTTTTAAAAGAGAAGATTGGAAAGGAGTCATAGATCTGGTTACCAATGCAAAACAAGTTGTCTCATCTGTGCAAGATGTAGCTCGAAAGCTTGCCGAATACGCCAAATTCAGAGGGCAGACGGATAATTCTGGTATGTTTTGTATATATATGTGCACTTCTGAAAGCAAATTTGTAGTTCCTACATTTTCCATTATTGTATGCATCACATGTTTGTTTTTTGTGATGAAAATATGAGATAGTCTTAACATCTGGGACTTAATCAAAATATGCAGATATGGATATAAAAAAGGAAGTTCCTATGGTTCCCAGTGTCAGTCTTGCTTCGAATCTTGTAAAACACGGGGGAGCACCTCACAACTTAGACGAGGATCTGTTTGTACCAGGTACTGTGTATTATTTAAAACGGAACATGGATGTTGAAAGAAACAGCAGACACAGTGAGTATTTCACGTTGTTGAGGAGAAACCCAGGCGAACATTTTCAGAGGATTCTGCTTTCTAGCAACATACTTTCAGATCACAAATGTGATAGCCATTACTATGCCCTGAGGGATGTTCTTAAAGGCTTGCCTTCTTCTTTGAATGATGGAACTTTTTGACAAATATAAACACAATAGTCTCCTTTTTTTTGCATCATCTTCAACAGTATAATGTATTAATTTTTGCGCCCTTTTTCCGATTAGTCACGCCCATGATCAGGCCAAAGATCCTTGATGTTCTTTTCGATGAAACGATGAGAAAAGAAACGAATATTGAGATGTAATTCAATTCCTAGAACAGAGGAAGGACATCTTTGGGAATGATGGGACTTGGTTCATCAAATCTGCCTAGAAGAAAGAGCTAGTGTTTTGTTCAAATTGATGCAAAACACAGACAAATTTGAAAGCAAAATTTATAGTCAATTTTATGCGGCCACATGTTTCCCCTATCTATAGTCAAAAGAAACTTCACAAGTTATTAAACTCATCTTGGATCCATTCTATACATAAAAAAAATGGATGTTAATAGACTACTCGTATACCGTTTAAGTGTAAATAAAGAGATTCAATACTCTTGTATCGTCTCGTTTTTGCACCAAGAAAAATCTAATCTCAAATTTTAAGCGACCATATAAAATTGAACATCTACGTAAAGAAGCTCTTTTGAGGCCCAAATCAGACGAAAACTATATTTTTCGTAAAGAAATACCCTAATTTTTTATACGAAACTTGTAATTATAACAACANTATCTATAAATAATTGAAATATATCTAAATTTTAATTAAAGATTTTTTTGTCCTAAACTCTATTATAACATAAGTCTAACAACTTGTTAATAATTGAATATGTTGCGAGTCAATCATGTTCATATTTACAATGAAAAGTAATATTTTTTGCATAAACAAGTAATACTTTTCGTGAGTGAGCTAAATAGAATATATGTTTCACAAAATTGATCCGTAAAACCGTCTCACGCAAATTTTTGTGTATTCAAAACTCGAAGTCATGTCCAAGTCCAGTCTCTTTTCTTGATGAACAAAAACAAAAACATCCCTTTCATTACATCTCTCAATAAGGCATCCTAAATGTTAATACTAAATTAGATATCGATCCCTATATTAAGGTTTGGACTTTGAAGATTTGCCTCCTCTTCAAACTACACTCTACTTTAATTAAAACATTAACTATATATCGGTGAGTTTCGGAATATTATTTTGTATGTTAATCTAAATATTTTGGAAAATGAACCTCCTAGTTTTTGTCTCTCAATGGTCAAGCAATGATATTTTTTCTTATAGAACTCTCCGTCTTTATATAATGGGGGAAAAAATAGAATTTAGTTTAATTTAGAGCAAAAATAAACCTCTTTCAATTTTTTCAGATAGAAAGATTTTGATTCTTATTTTTCAATTAAATAAATCATTGTATTGTTTTCTCTATGAAATACTTTTTGATCAAAAGTTGGTTCAAGATTTAATGCAACAATGATTTCTCTTGTGATATATGGGGAAATGCGATGTTATCTTAGGTATTGTCCTAACGGTGCAAGTAAGGGGTGTAAATTTCAAAACATAAAGCGTTTAGTTTCTTCGATAGACCTAAGATATAAAAAGAAATGTCTATGCAACCTTACGATATTAAGTAGATTTAAAATGAGTGGTTTACGTCTTTTGTGAGACGATCACATGTATTTTTATTTACGAGACATGGTCAACCATGCCATCGTTACAAAAAAATAATACTTTTGACATAAAAATAATAATTTTTCATGGATAACTCAAATATAATATATTATCAAAAAATTGATCCGTAAGATCATCTCACATGAGCTTTGTGATTTAAAATTTGTCTAATATGCGTATCAGTATTTTCCCCAAAAACTAGGTGAGAAAACAAACTATAATATTTATTTTGTTGGTATTATTTTTATACACTATATTATATGAAGAAACCTGAAACCCTAGATACATATGCAATCATCCACACACGTGTGTCGGACCCACGTGCAAACTGTTTGTCTGCTTGACTAGAATTAGGAATGGCCGTATGTCGGCATCAGTTTCCAACACCAATCTTTATCAATCAACCAAACATGCCCTTACTTACATTTCAAACCCTTTTTTTTAAAAAAAAATTTAATTTGACAAAACAACAAAATAAATTCTATATACATACACACATATATAAATATATAAGTGTATAAATACGACAAATTTACATATTATATAAGTTACAAATACAAATAAATTGTAATCCCCAAAAAGAGAGAGAGGAGGTGGTATCTTTTCTTGAAATAAGATAAATTAATATATTGATATTATTGAAGGTAAGTACATCCAATTTATTTGCCAACGATCGAGACATAAAAGTTTGTAACACTATGAAATAATAATTTTAAAAGGCTTATATTTCATAAATTAGAAAAAGATAAACTAGATATATGTATAATTCATGAATAAATTAAATAAAATGACTTGGAAAGTACGTACGACAATTGAAATAATACATGTAAAGCAATTGCGATTTAAATAATGTAATAAGATTCCTATGTGGTCTCAAAAAGCTTAACCAAGAAACACGATTTCACCTGGATTCAATTTTTTGTTCGGGGAAAAAAACAAAAAAAAAAAATATAAGTTAAGATAAAACCCCATTAAATTATTATTTTTTGTAAGAAGAATAATGTTATAAATAATTAATTTTATGGTTAGTGGATCACATTTGAGCTAACACAACAACTAATATATATATAAATCGTCGGCTCAATAATTTAGAAAAATTACACATTAAATTTACTATTTTTTTAATGAGAGAGCGGGAAGATTATTGGTTAAACTATAGTCTGAGTTATTATATAATTATGAGTTGTTTAAACAATTAAATTATTGATGATCAATATTCTATAAAATTTTGGTATATTAGAAATCATAAAAACTTTTATGAAACGATCTCATGAGTTAATTTTGTGAGACAAATATCTTATTTAGATTACCCATTAAAAAATATTATGTTTTATACCAAAAAATATTACTTATTAGTATAAATATAAATATGATTGAATCATCTCACAGATAAAGATATGTGAGACCGTCTCTCTACTAATTATAAATATACTTGCATCAGAATATTTAAATTTAATATGTTGTGTACAGCTTTAGAAGTTGAACTGAACTCGAATTATTTATTCTTTAATTATTTAAAATTTTACGAAGAGTTTGATAAAAGAAAGAAGATAGAGAAATAATAATCGACCACGTTGTTGATCTGTACTATATACTATGAATCTGGGTGATTAATGTCTCTTTCGGCTTTCTTTTTAACTTTGTGTAAACTCATAATATTAATTAAATCCAGTATTGCCCACTTACGAAAATCGTGTGTGGCAGTTAATTTTTAACATGAATTTTATGATTTCATTATCAAATAGATAATAATGATATTGTCTATTTTTTTTNTATATCTTGAGTAAAATTTTATCTGCAATCCTAATTATAAACATACATGAAAAGGTTCAATTTCGATCCAAGACGTTGGTCTCATTGTGATTTTGTTCCTTTGTATGATTAAATTTCAGTCTTAGTCAACTATTTTTGTTTTTTTCTTTTCGATTTTCGTCATTTTTTTTATGTGATGTTGATTAGTATTAACGTGTCCAAGATCATTTTTAAAAAAAAAAAGAATAAAATTTCAAAAACAAGAAAGTTACATGATTTTAATAATATAGATAATCAAAATCACGAGAAGATAATAAAAGACAATTTCTGAACGTACGCTTGATGATCAACGGACTCATTGATATACTAGGTCATTAGTGCCTACACAATGCCATGTGAATGATAGCTTCCCTGGTTATTTGCTCTTTAAGTCTATACTTTGACATTTCGAACGAGCCAACTTTGGATCCTAATTTCTCATTCATTAGATATCCATTTTTGAGAAAATAAGTATATTACGATGATCTAATTACGATACCGATCGTTACATTCGTCGAATGTATTTCGACATTCGATTCACGGAACCAGCTTGATTTATTTCTTAAAGTTGGGTACATCCAAATACTTATTACTCTTTTGGAAAAAATAGCATTAGTGATTAGGAATCGATTTTTTAAAATAATAATAATAAAGTTGCTGTAGTTGAAGAAAAAATAAATGAGCAAGAATAATGTTATTTTTAAATAAATTTATTATTAAAAAAATATGGTGTATTTGATTGAAAGTGTGAACATGGATTACCTAGATAAGTTCATACAGATTAGTTGAAAACTCCTCCTCACATTATTGTCCCTAAGTTGATTATTTTAATGATCCCGATGAGTTAACATTAATTCTTGTCTTCTTGGTTTAGTGGCCAACAAATACACATGATTTTAATTAATACACACACACACACACACACACACACACAAGCATTGTACGTTCAAAATGTGTACTATATATCGTGATTTAATAGACCTATAAAAATTGTTTATCTATATTTTCAAAGGGTTCAAAACAAGATATAAAAACATCGAAGAATATCGTGATCAATTTTCCTAGGCAAATCTTGTGTCCTACATAACTAAAATTATAAAATTAAATAATTATCATTTTATCAAAATTTATAATTGACAGTAATTATCATATCTTTTATATATAACATAGACGAATTATTGTGTCCAACGATAATAAATTTCAAATAAGCAATAAAGATGTGTGGTACATTTTAGTTTGTCGGCAGTAGATTGATACATGTAACATTAATTAAAAGAAAAAATTTGGGAAATATGTTTAATGACTCATATATCTCCAATATTAAAATATTTTCCTCTGATGACGATATGAAGCTTAGAAGTGAAAATCTCAAAGTTATGGGTTAAAGCTAGAGCTTGCCTAATTACTAATTAATTGTAGAATCATTGGGAGCTAGCTAGCATTTATATTGTTCTGCGTGCTTAATTATTTTTTTTTAAACCAAATTTATAAATATAGAAACATAGCCCTACAAGCCTCCTAACCTTCTCCATTAACTTATTACCAAATCCTCACATACAAATACATACGTGTATTGTTTGTTGATCTCGAGAAGAGGATGTAACCAAACTAAATTATAAATGAATACGTATCTTGTGAGACCATCTCATTGGTCCATATTTGTGAGATTAGTCGATCTCATTCATATCTATCATGAAAAGTAATACTATTGGCATAAAAAATATACAAAACTACTATAAGAGAATTTCACGAGTCAATTTTGTGAGACAGATCTCCAACCCGACTCGGTCCGTAAAAAAATATTACTTTATATGTCAAAAGTAAGACTTTTTTGTTGTTGTAAATATGGATCAAATTAACGTGTCTCATATATATAGATCTGTTAGATAGTCTCACGAAAGATTTACTCTAAAAACAATATATTTTTCATGAGTTGGATCGTGTCAGAGATTCGTCTCATAAAATTAACTCGCGAGACGATGTCACTGGAGTTTTGTGATCATGAATTATTAATAATCAAATATTTATTTTCGGATTGGTTGATTTTATAAACTTTCAGTATTTCTTTTCAAATTATATATTTTTATTTTAAATATATATAATTTAATTTTTTTTATCTAATTATAAATAAGCTACTAAATATTGACATATATATACAAAAATCAAATGTTTAACGATACAATATATATATTGAATATTTATATTATATATATAAGTAACATTACACAATTAAAATTGAAAAAAAATAAAAATATTCAAAATAAATTACTTTATCTCAAACAAACTCCACTATGATCGTCTATTTTGAATATCAAATGAGATGAAAGGAAAACAGCTAAAATAAAACTGTTCTAATTAAACTATGATTTATATAGGGATGTAAATGAGCCGAACTGTTCGCGATCTTTTCGGATCTCGGCTCGTTAAAAAGCTCGTTCGGGCTCGTTCGTTAAGCTTATCGAGCCGAGCCCGAGCCTTATTTTGGGCTCGACAATTTTGTTGAGCCGAGCTTGAGAGTAATGATGTTCGGCTCGTTAGCTCGTGAACATGTTCGATAATAGGTTCGTGAGCTCAAAATTGAGCTCGGCTCGTTTAGCTGGCTCGTGAGCTCGAGCTCGAGCTCGGCTCGTTTAAGTGGTTCACAAGCTCGGGCTCGAGCTCGGCTCGTTTAGGTAGATCGTGAGCTCGAATTTGAGATAATTAATGAGTTATAATATTAAAATAATTATGTATGATAAATAATAATAAATTAAAAATTAAAAATTATATTAAAAAACGAGCCATTAACGAGCCGAGCCCGAGCCAGGCTCATTAAACAAGATAAACGAGCTTGTTTAACGAGCCGAACCCGAGCCAGGCTCATTAAACAAGATAAACGAGCCATTAACGAGCCGAGCTCGAGCCGAGCCCGAGCTTCATAACTTCCGAACGAGCCGAGCCCGAGCTTCAAACCAAAGGCTCGTAACGAGCCCGAGCCGAGCCCGAGCCGAGAAAATATTTTAACGAGCCGAGCCCGAGCCTGATACTGTTCGGCTCGGCTCGGCTCATTTACATTCCTAGATTTATATATTAAAAAAATCTTCCAATTATTAAACAATTCAAATGAAAGAGATTTCTTCATCTTCACATCTTCACTTACTGTACATACATTGTGCAACGAAATATCAGTCAAAGTTTATATTAATTGGAGCATTAATTATTTGGCCCATAATTACAAAATTATTAATCGAATTTAATTGATTAATTTTAATTTGGTAGGACATAATCATATACCAATGTAGTTTTCTCGAATTTCCTCACCGTCATCTTTCATTCATTAATTAATTCAATTGAAATGATCATTGCCAGCTCGATTCTTCAAAGAAAATAATTAAAACAATAATTATATATTTGAATGTTTTGCTTGCTCTTAAAAACAAATCGATCAGTATTCTAACAAAAAAAAAAACTAAAATTGCAAAATAATTCAAATTATTACACTAAGACGTAATTAGAAAACCACAATTCAATTTATCTCAGTTTAAGGAAAGGAAAATAATTTTTTTTCTATTAGCTTCGTCCATCTTAAGTTTTGATTAACTGAGTTTTCAAAATTTGGTTTTGATGTTTTAAGTTTGATTTTCTTTTGTTTTGGTATTATTCATCGGAGTGATGACGTGGAACCAAAAAATTCTGACGTGACATCGAAAAAGTCGATGTACATTGAAAATTACTATCTTGTTTGATATCATGTCACAATTGGATAAATATAGCCAAAATTAAATTTCGTATACCAAAATCAAAATTTTAAATTTTAATATACCAAAATACAAAATTGGATAAACTAATAGAAAAACAAAATCGTTTTTACGTTTTGAAAATTGCTATTTTTCTTAAATATTTTGTGCATGATCAAATTTTATATCAATAGAATTCACAAGCGAGTTGAAATCTTGGAAAATAGTGACAATAAAACATCCTTGCAGTCATTTCAGCAGAAATTTTCTGACAATTACAGAGAAGCCAAGCTATAAAATCCAATTGTAGAAGGAAAAAGAAGAGAATGGGTTTGGTTTATATTGGTTCTTTTGTCCTGCAAGGAAACTGAAAGGAATCTTGAATCGAATTACAAAAAAAATTATACATGACAGAGGGTTAAAGAACACATTTATCATTAAAAATAATGACAATGTAGCCCAATAAGGGAACATTACACGATATAATATGATCCACCTCCCTTCTCCCCTGGTATTTATAAACTAACCGTACCTTTGCAAATGTAATCAAAAACCATTAAAGATCAGCCACTGAACCCCTCAAAAGATCAAGAAATCGGTTCTAAAATGGCGGGTTCTGGTTCCCCTTGTGGCGCCTGCAAATTCTTGAGAAGAAAATGTGCGAGGGGTTGTGTTTTCGCACCATATTTCTGCCATGAAAATGGTGCTACACATTTTGCTGCTATTCATAAGGTTTTTGGGGCCAGCAATGTGTCCAAACTGCTTACTCATCTTCCGGTGAGTGATCGGTGCGAAGCAGCAGTCACGATTTCGTATGAAGCTCAAGCTAGGCTACAAGATCCTATTTATGGCTGTGTTTCACATATCTTTTCCCTCCAACAACAGGTTGGATTTGTTTTCCTTTTCCTTACGTCTAACTCTATGTTTTCATTTCAACGTCATTGTATATACATATATATCACTTGATATATGGCGTCAAAGAAAACGATCGAAACGCTGCTGTTTTTTTTGTCGACCACTGAATTATGGGCAAACTCAAGAATAAGAACAAGTGTAATATATAAAATTTAGTGGATTTTGATTTTAAATATTTTCATTCAATGAGCAATTTGAGCCTTCCTTGTCATAGAGGCCAATATATTGTCCTTTTCATGTGAAAAAATTGAAATTTTACGAATATTTTTTGTAAATAGACCATTTTTTGCCCTGTCCTGTCCTAAAACAAAACTGTGGATCCATCCCACCTGAGCTTTTGAGTTCTTAAAAAGAAAACTTCTGCTTTTTATTTTCCACAAAACCTTTTTTTAAATATTATCAGGTTGTGAATTTGCAAGCCCAATTGGCTTCTCTGAAGGAACAAGCAGCTCAACGCATTACAAACAGCAACTCTGCAAACCCTAATTCTCAAAAGTTGTACGGTGAAACCCATTCTTTCCCACAAGATATCCAAACATGGTGGCAATCCCATCAGAATCAGGGCAATAATATCCCCCAATATGATGCAAACTTTATCTCCAACAACGTTGAAAGCAACACTGGCTACTACACAAATGGAGGCATGAATCTGAACCCTTCCGTGAAATTCGAAAACTCGGGTTTTCGAGAAGAGAGCACATCGTTTGGCAGCACGGATTCACTGGATCATATGCGATCAAATAACAGGCAGTGGCCTTTTCAAGATGATTCGGATGATCTCCAATCGATGGCTTTCAGGTACATTCAGCGTGAAAATTGAAAAGGGCTTCCAGAAAAACACAATTCTTGGGTCAAGTGAAGAGATGATCTCTGGCAATTTTGTATTACTACATTTACAAATTTTTATGAGAATTAAGCATTTTTGGGGACTCCAAAAGGAGGGAAACCCTAGAAATGTTCCAGTGCTGTCCATCTAATCGACACTATATATGATTGTTTAGTTTTATCTAAGGCCGTTTGTAAGATTGGATATGTAATTAATAAGTAGAAAATACATTTATTGTCGCATTGTTTTGTGCATGATATTCTCATGTTCTCTGGCTTGAGCTAGTTATTTTAATATTAGTATTATGACATAATATAATCTTAAACCTGATTAATTATTATTAAGGTAAAATTGTATACATATATACTTGATTCATTATTATATTTTCCGTTATCATCAACATAATTAAGCTAGCTGTTCTTTTAGTAAAATTCTGAAAAATTAAGTCGATTCCGAATATATTGTGATATGGGGACGACCTAGTATCGATTTCTAAGCTTAACTCTGCCTTGTTTTACATACGAGATGCAAATCATTATACTGAAGTTTAGATCTAGTTTTTTGGTTTCTTAGACCTTGTTTTCTGATCTATATGGGATCTATACTAATCCAGAATCAAGTCATGTTCGAGTAATAAGGGGAAGATCTATTTTTCATTACAACTCGAACCTGAGATATTGGTTAAGCGCGCATTTGGTATTGTTTTTGGGGTTTTGGTGGCATCTTTTTTCTGCATAGAGTGTATATATTTGTAACCTTCTGAGTTCTGATACGTACATGCAGAAGATATAACACATAAAATTAAGCATATAATCTCAAATATAGTTTATTCATTAAGGATATTGCATCATTTTCGTGATACTTTTCATTGTAATTAATTATTCTTGGCAGCTCACTTTGTACAAGTTTTCTGTGCCGGTTCAACATATCATTAACTCTGTGATTATGATCAGAAGAAAATATAATGCATCAAAATCAATCACTAGGCAAAAAAAGGCTTATCAATGTCATTAATCATGGAAAATATATTTTTTCATCGTTAAAGACTAAACTATTTGATTTTTCCTTATTTTTAATATGTGGTACACTTTTTTTTTAAAAAAATCGATAGCTGAAACCTCTTTGTCAGTATTTTGTTTGCAGTGTGCCTCATGATTTTCATGTACCTATGCATGAAAATTACACGGAGTTAGAGTTTTGAAGGGTCGAAAATGATCTCTTGAGTATTAAATAGTGTTTGCACAAAATTTGTGTATAGCAAGTGCACGAAAACGTAAAAAAATAAAACGACTTAAACTCCAAACTTGACTGTTAGTTTTAGTCTCCTAAGCTAATAAATTCCCTGAAAACAAAAGGAGATGATACTAACGTTGGAATGAGATACACGAACTTATGACATATTATGTATTTAGAAATTCACAAAACGTGAAAAATATAAAAAAAAGTTTGCTAGAAACACAAATAAAAAAGATGTAGAATGCTTATAAAATAGAGTAGAAAACTTGAATATCTAAGACTGAAATATGCAGAGTGTCGTATGTCCTTGTTGTCTGCATGCCGTTTTCTTCTTTTTGTTCAGCTTAGGAAGTTTTCCAACTCACAGCACTCATCTCTTCGACTCTTCCCCACAATTTCCCCGAGCTTGCCCCCTATTTGACTCATTTAAACTGTTTTGAAATACAAATGGACCTCTCTGGTTCTGGACTTTGGCCTAATTAGTTGAACTCACTCAAGTTTAGCAAACAAATAGTAAACCACAATGATATTTTTTCCCTTTTCCCAGTTTTTAGCTCAATCTCTCTATAAAAATATTTAAAAATTTTGAAAGTGTCATAAACTAGACCTATGATTTATTATATTCAAGATAAAACAACTAGATTCATCATGATCAGTTGACATGTTTATATCGTATTTTTTTTTTTTATTTTTGATTTCTATTGATTATTAATTGATTTAGTTACTAAAATCAGAAACTGGGCTGGGTTTTTAAGAAACCCATTCCCAGAATTCAGGAAATGGGCTGAACTTTCTTTTAACTATTTAAATATGGGCATCATGAATTTATTTATCCATTTTATTTTATAAACAAGGCGGTGCATAATAAATAGATCAATACAAGTTGAGAGCTGGAACACATACGTACATAATTATATATTGGGTTCAAATTAATTAGTCTCACGTGCAAACCCAACAACCAAATTCTTTTTCAAATCTTCACGAATTAATTAAATATATAGTGCTACATGATAATTTTGAAATAATATATTTTAGAGTGCAACCATAATTTTTGGACTAAATTGGTTATTTTCCCAAAAAACTTGGACAACTGATTTTTCTTATTTATAGTTAAATTAATAACAATTATTATAGAAGAATCAATAAATCACCTTTACATGTGTGTGTGACGATTTAGTCAATATCTTCCCTATTTCCATTATTAATATTAATATTAATATTAATATAGTTAGTCACCTTTCTGTGACAATTTTCTTTTCGACTTTAGTCAAAATAGATAAAGCCCATTCCGAACTAATAAAATATTCAATTCAAAGCAACTGCTTTCCATCTTCAATTAATGGACTCTCGTGCAAAAAAAGCAACACTTTTTATTTCTATAATGTGTTACGCCGATTGAATTGTTTGACTAAGAAGGCCAATTAAATTCCTATGCTAACACGGCCCGAACGGTAGGACTAGGAGAGGTCGATCTTTGATATCATTAAAAAAACACTTAGATTTAACGACTATCTTATGTAGATATGTTCATTGAGAATAATCGTTGAATCAGACGTTATTTATTGCCTTATATATACATATATACACTTACACTCAACAATTCGTATATATATAATCTAACGATTTATTTGATCTGTGNGGAGAGGTCGATCTTTGATATCATTAAAAAAACACTTAGATTTAACCACTATCTTATGGAGATATGTTCAGTGAGAATAATCGTTGATTCAGATGTTATTTATTGCCTTATATATACATATATACACTTACACTTATTTATTGCCTTATATATACATATATACACTTACACTCACAATTCGTATATATATAATCTAACGATTTATTTGATCAGTGGTATATTTTATCCTAGGTCGTATAACTTTGGCTTTACTTTTTTTTTTTTTAGTTTGAATTTGGCTTTACTTTTAAGTTGTACAAGAATGGAGCTTTCTTGATCGAATCGCGATAAAATTTCTTTTCCAAAAGATTGACTTGTAAACAGTGTAGGCGATAGAGTGCACTCAATCGAGGGGACATTTGGTCTATATATTTGAGTACAATTAGGGTCATATGGTTAACATATACTAAAATAAAAGTTGTGAATAGTTTTTTTTTTAATAAAAATTTCACCTTCTTTCTAACCAAAGTACTAGGATTTCATGTAACTTAATTAAATATTTGTTTCTTGTAATTATATCTCATGTATAATAAATGGATGCACGTACATATATTTATAATATTTCGGAAATAAATTTTTAATGATTTCTGAATTTTTTTTTAAATCTATTTTTTAAAATGATATTTGAATTTGCTTAAAGAAGGATATAGTGCCACCAAATTAAGTGAGCATGTTTGTCAAACTTCTTCGTTTAATGGAAAAACGACAGAAGAGTATTCAAACCTCAATAATTGTATGCATTTTCTTTTCGCCTATGTGTATATATGTATATTGTATTATTATATATACTGTTGAACTGATAAAATATAAAGGACGAATTGATCAAATCTATTCGTTAATTCAACTGTTTCCATTCAAAATTTACAAGAAAATCAAATTAATGTATGAGATTAACATATTTAATTTATTCTAAATTATTTTCTTATATTAATATTCTGAGAATATAGTGAAAGCCAGCCCTTTTAATATATGATATGATTACTCATACTCTCCACTCTATACAATCACAAAATTTAAGCCAAAACATTAAATATCACAAATTCTCTTTCCCTAAATAATAAATATTAGAACTGAAAATTTTGTGGGATCATAAATAATAAGATTAAAAATAGATATTTGATTTAGGATTCATTCTTCGTCATTCTGAGGGCCAAAGCTTGGAGCTCACTCAAGTCAGTCTCTGAAGGTCTCTTCTTGCTGTAGTAAACAGTTTCAAAATCTCTGCAGCTTTGTGTTTCTTGAATCCCATTAATATTAATTACATCATTCCGACTTTGCTCGATCGAATCAAGAGAACTCTGAGGTGAAACCGAGTAATTCATGTAATTTGGATGAGATTGAACTTGTAATGATCCCATGTCTAATGGTCCCGAAATCATGTTGTTTGGCCTTTGATTTTCTGCGTTATTTCTTGATGACTCCATCAGATTCTGCGTCAGCTGAGCTTTAACCTGAATAAGTTGAGCTTGCAGATACGCCACCTATATATATAAAAAAATCACGCATAGATATTAAATCTCCAATCCCACAAAATCTCCACAATTTTTTCATGTATAATGACTCGCTAACCTGTTGTTGTAAGGCGAAAATGTGGGAGACGCAGCCATAGACGGGATCCCGAATTCGAGCTTGAGCTTCGTAGGCAATGGTGACAACGGCCTCACACCGATCAGGTACAGGCACATGCAGCAGAAGTTTAGCCACGTTGCTGGCGCCGAATACTTTGTGAACGGCGGCGAATCTTGCGGGGCCTTGCTCCGAGCAGAAGTACGGCGCAAAGATGCAGTCCGCCACGCACTTGCGGCGGAGGAACTTGCATGCGCCGCAAGGAGAGCCTGTCCCGGTTGCCATATGTATATATATTGTAAAATATTATAAGAATCTTAAAGATTTGCAAAAGTAAAGGAACTATAGGCACACGGGGACACTAGAAAAATGGTGGAGACATGAAAGGTTTATATGGGGTATGAAGTGGAGACATGAAAGGTTTATATGGGGTATGAAGTGGAGACATGGAAGGCGTCTGTGTAGGGTTCTAAGGGACATCCATTAGTTGATAATATAATAATTGTTTAGTTCCAAATATTTAGAATTTTTTTTGTGATCTATAGTTATCTTTTGGTGATCATTAGATAAACTCTAAATTATCGCATTAGTCTGCAAGTCATGTTAGTCAAGTAAACTATATTGAACAAGTTCTGTATAACATGTTCATCCGAAAAGAGGAAGAAATTGAATTCATGGTCATTTGTCAAATGTCACGAAATAGTACACAGCTTTGGAGGAAAGTTTTATAGAGAAAATTATATTCTATTTACTTTTATTTAATGATTTTATTAATATAATATAAAAACTTGTTCAACTTAATTAATGCATATAATGAATATGATTGATAAAATAAATATATAAAACAATATTAAATACAAATATTTGACAAATATATTTGGAACAAATAGAAAATTGAAACATAGTCTTTAATTTATACTTGAAGCGGATGAAATATTATTTTACCCCAACTGGTCAGATTAAATAATTATAAAAATTAACAAAAAATAAATTTTCAAATTTTCTTTCCGAATTTCCGGATCAGAATCTGGTTTTCCATATGTTTTAAGAGTAAGTCTCTTGTGAGACGATCTCACGAATCTTTATCTGTGAGACAGGTCAACCCTATCGATATTCACAATAAAAAATAATATTATTAACATAAAAAATAATACTTTTCATGGATGACCCAATTAAGAGATCCGTCTCACAAAATACAACCCGTGAGACCGTCTCACACAAGTTTTTGACATGTTTTAATTAAGCTTAATATCAAGTTAATTATATAATATATAAAATATAGTGTAACTTTAATCACACACACACATATATGTGTATTCTTTATAATTGTGGGTGATCTTTTGGTCAATATGCATTTATTTTGCGCCGAACGCCGCACCTGGGAACTGCTGCTAAATTTTTGTTGGTTTATTGAAATTGTTTTTTTTATAGATACGATTAGCTCTAAAATCTAATCTTGATTAATTAATTTTTCCACTTTGTACCAACTTACATAATTTTTTTATTATCAAAATTTAATATCATATACATAACGAAGCATTTGTTGAATGGATTGAGAAAACCACCGGCCACCCCTCCTAAAAATACATTTATTTATGGTTCTGCTCATCAAATAATCATTTTTTATTTTTACCAAATGAATAAATTAATTTGATTAACCGTCCTATTTTTTAAAAAAATATTCGTTATCATAAAATACACAAAAACTAACGTGAGATCATATCACATGTCAATTTTGTAAGACAGATCTCCAACTCGACCCGATTAATGAAATAATATTATATTTTATGTTAAAAATATTATTTTTCATTTAAAATATGGATCAAATTGACATATCTCATATAAATATATATGTGAGACCGTCACACAATAAACCTACTAGAAAACAATATTACATTAATGCTAACGTGTCTTATTTCGAAGCATATATGTTATAATTTCAGAAGAAAAATTATTTTAAAAACTTTACAATTTTTGTTTGTAAAAAAATCGTGGGGCAGATCTACCCAAAAACAAAAACAAAAATTGTGATGTATCTGCCAGATGCAAGAAGTTTAGAGGTATTAATGCAAATACCCCATTATGAAATATCAGCAAAAAGTTCAATAAACTCATAATTTAATACTCAAATACTTCAAAATTTGTGTTCTTAAAGCTTAACAAGAAAGAAAACATTATTTTATGCATAATTACACTAATACTAAAATATGGTTTGACTCTTTATAAGCTAAGCTAGTTGAATTTTTTTTTTTTATTTTTTATTTTGCTTTGGATCGATAATTTAAAGAGGTTGGGAATTGGGTCAAGATATCAGTGTCGTAATTTTGCTCTGTTAGCTCAATACAGAGCAAAGTCATGGGTGTATTGACTTTGGAGCTGCCTCGTGTAAAATGCTACATCTATTCTAATCTAAGATAAAATATGTATACCCGCATCTTTTTTGGGTACTCTAAATATAAAATATGAAACCAACATATAAGAAATCAGATTTGAGTACGCCCAAGTCACTTGAAAAACAAACAAGTTTCCTGATTCTTGTCCTGCTCCAAATTGCTCAGATCATCCTCGACCTTAACCAAGGAACATGGCAACGCCGACCACAACGTCAAAGTATGGTCTATGGGCACATAAGATCAGCTAGACTAACCCGAAGCGGTTTCGTTTCTTTCGAAATAAGTTTTCGAATAATTTAGTTTGCACCATGTTAAGACTAAACCATAAACAGTCATCAAACATCCCAAAGACGATGAACACGATGACTAAATATAACTACCTGACTAGTGACTACAAAACTACATTGCACACAACAGGCTGTTGAAAAAGAAACTTATTCATCCTAAAGCTAAACAGAGTTCGAAGCCGCAAAAGAATATAAAAAAACAAAAAAAAACACCAACAGGAAGTAAGTTCTCATACTTAGCTCATCTTATCACCACTATCTTCTTGGTAACTTGGTTTTCCTGATTTCGTGCTATCTGTTGTTATGTTAACCGGAGTTTCAGTTTTGCTGTCACTTTCTCTTTGAATTGGTACAGTAGTTTCATTTGAGATGTTGTCACGAGCAGGTTCTTCTTCCTTATGATTTGTTTGATGTCCTGATTCGAGAGCAGCTGCCATTTCAGTGTATCTGGATATGACCAGTTGAAGTTCGTCAATGAGATTAAGAGCGTCAAAAAGCATGACCTCATCATCAGATGTGGTTACAATTATTCTCTGTACAACCGGCAGAGATTGCTTGCACTTCTCTAGCATGCTCAGTGTTAGCTCATCCTGCAAAAAAAAAAAAAATGCTCCATGAGAAATTTGTTAATTTCAATGACGCAGACGCCTTAAATGTGATGTCCTGATCTTTGTGTACTTTGATGGCTAAAAGCATTTCTCAAGGCACCTTAAATACGAGGATAGTAAACTCAATGTGAAACATAAAACAAAGCCGTTACCTTTCGTTTACATACTAACGGATATTAGTTTTAATTTTATTTATCAATAGTTGCCTAACTCCATATTTGATCATAGATTTTCTTATGATATTTAGATTCAACCATAAAGGTTCTCTCTCCAATAAGACGAGTGCCTCACCTAACACCTATACTCTGCGATATCTCTGAACCTTAGTATGTGTCTGTCGCTAATACCTATGCATAGGATATGCAATCAACAAAAGCTTCTTATTTTTCCATTAAGTTTCTCACACCATTAAAATTACCTTTCAAAACAAAATGTCGCTATTATATACAAGGGTATGAATGAGGTGGTGCATCAATTTGAGAGTATATCGAACACTAAGTTAAACGAAAAAGACAATAGACAATCAGGCTGAATGGTAAATCAGAGAGCATCTAAAATTATGGACTAGTAAAGAAAAACAACATTTAGAACACTTTGAGAAACTTCACACAACCATTGACAAGGTTAAAAAAAAATTGTCTTCTACTCACTAGTACCCTCATTCATACCATCCCAGACAAGAAAAATCATCAGGATCAATACGTCTGTAAAACACACGAGAAAATCATAATAACTGCATAACAAACAAGGAAAAATGCAAAAATAGTAACCTTGATTGGCTTTGGTTCAGTTTCAGAATTCAATATGCTGGACAGTATATCAAGACAATTTCGAGTCACAACAAGAAATTCTTTATTGTCTTCGATGGACTGGAAACCATAATGCATGAAAGTGGCATCTTCTTCACTTTCTAAGGCAGTGGTGGGAACAGGGTATCTTTCAGGAGGCGTTAGTGGCTGTGGATCAAGATAAGATTCCAGGTTTTGTCGGTTAGAAGGTAAACTTTCATCTTGTGCAGTTGGAGGAATCACCCTTGACTTCAAATACTACAAAATACGACAAAATTAGATCTCGGGAACAAAAAACATAGGTAACACCACACTCTTCAAATTCATGAAGATAATTCATAAAATAAGAGCGCCGGTCACATGTCTGATTGAAAATCATTTGAGAATCTGAAATCATAGGCTACCATTGCATTGAAAAATCTAAGAATAATTCAGAGAAAACCATAGAAATTTGTCAAGTTTGCAAATAAGATATGCACCAATTTAATGTTCATCTTCCCTGATATCTTAAAAGACCGAGGAATTGGACAATACCCCATAAATGATATTCATAAAGGGATTGATCGTTACCCAAACCAGGTTTCAAACACCAAACAAGAGGAAACGGTTAGCAACTGTATATATTCTCCATTTTGTTACAAGCACATAAATGCAGAAATTCGAAGCAATACAGAGAGTAAAAACCTTAAATATAGGTCGACTAAGAATCTGAAGAATTCTAACAAGAAATCTTCCGCCAGCCGAAAATATATAGTTTTTCCTAAAGAAAGGAATTGTCCACCACATAGAAACTTCCCCGCTACTTGTAATTATCAAAAAATGCGAAATTTGACCCATATACCCATGAAGTCGCCTACTCAACTAAATTAGAGCCCACCAAATCATTCAATCTGGTCTAGGATTCCAACATGAAAGCAAACACAAATCAAACCACACGATTTCAATTCGAGAATACCAACCCACAAAGCAAAAACGAAACTCTCACTGTACCATGTAAGTCTGGTGAAAAACAGGCAAGTACGTGAGATCCTCGGACTCCCCCCAAGCCCGGATCAGTTGCATCGCCCTCACCCTGCACCCATGCTCCGTCCTATGATCCTCAATCAACTTCACCATATCCTCCAACACCTTCTCCGAAGCCACCTCGGAGAACACCTTCTCGCAATTGGAAGTGCAAGTCTCCAGCAAATCAAGGCTCAGCATCTGGCTCCCCGGGTTCTTCCCGGGTACCAACTTCTTCTTTACAGCCCTTACGATCTCCGCGCCGTCGTACTCATCACGGGAGATCATGGCGCAGATGCGGAGGTTGAGGCCCCAGTTGGGCTCCTCCATGGATTCGCCGGTGGCCTCGTCGACGATCTTGGATTCCGGGGTTGGGGTCAGGAGGATTTCCTTCATCTTTGAGCTGATTGTGCGACCCACCTGGGCGCCGCTCGTCTTCAAACGCTCTCCGATGGAGGAAGACGCTAGCTTCAGTTTCGATAAGTCGAGTTTCTCCATGGATTCTTCTGTCGGAAGAAAACTTCAAGATTTTGGTTCTGCCTGGGAATGCATATAGCTGCCTCCACCTCTTGCCGTTATTTGTTAAGGTTGGAAGTAGTTAGATATTGACACGTGGCAGACCATATTTTAGTTGGAACTTAGGATGTGGTTTTTTATTTTTATTTTATTATTTTATACATTTTCATATTTTAGTTAGAACCTTAATTACAAATTAATAAAAAATACACACGTATTATATGTGTTATTACTATTTTTAATATGATCAAATAATACTAAATAATTAACATGAAATTATTTTTAATTAGAATTTTTTTATGTAAAATATTGAGTTATTTGAGGAGGTTTTTAGTAGGATAAAAAAGATAATCATGAAATTAAATATTTTGATATCTTTTAAAATAGTTACTTTAAGAATCTCACATTAATAATATATAATAATATAGTATAGATATAGAGCGAATCTTGTTTATCAAAATTTGATTTTTCATATGATTATTCAAAGGTTTACAAGTTTATAATAATAAAAATAAATTTGATTTGATTTAATTTAATTTCCATATTAAATAGCCAAGATGGGCTTCATAGTTGGGTCGGGCCGAAATGTTCTTATATATCCACACAGAATTTGAAGTTGTTTTCTACCTCGATTTCTTTCAGTTCGAGAGGTTTTCCGGGGAAAAACTGCGAGTGTATAAATTATCAAGCAAGGCCCGCACAATCGATCAGAGTGATGTTAATCAATGGTTGTAAGTTTTCGTACTTCAAATTTCTATGCTGAGAGTGTTTTTGTAACAGAGTTATGGATTTTGGAGTTGCAGGATTCGGGTGGGGAATGTGTATTATTGAGTGATGATGCCGCCTTGTGTTTGATAAAATATTTGAAAGAATGAGCTTAATTATTGAAACGGAATATTTGAAAGAATGAGCTTAATTACTTTAACGGGAGACTGTCTTCCAAGAATTTTTGTCCATCACAGTAAATCCTCAAGTTTTGATCACATGAATTTCTTGTCCTATCTCGCCCCCCCGTCCCCGTGTCCCTGAATCACCCTCGGTAGAAAGATATCATCTTTCCACCAAAAAATGGTTGCTCGTATATTACTAAACATATGTAATTGTCTGTCCCTGATGCGCATCTCTTTGTAATTTGTTTGTAATAAGTAATGACGTTCATTTCATGGCAGGTTGTGTGCCACCTGATAGCAGATGTCTTCCTTGCTCAGGTGTTTCTGGAAAGACATCAGTTGACTCTTTTCACAGTGGCATCAAGCTCGTTTCTCTTGTGAAATTTCTATCTTTGAGACACGCTTCAACGGGAAAGACGTTTCAGTGCAATGCAAGTCCTCCTAGCAACCATAGGAGGAGCTCGGATTACGCAAGGCAAAAAAAAAACACGGCTACTTCCACGACTGGAGGAGGCACACTACAGAAAAAGATGGTTTTGAAGACCTTGAAGAATCAGCAGCACACTCCTCAAAAAATGGATCCTTGCTTTCAGCGTCGGGAAGCCAAAAATTTCAGGCAGCTGCAGCTCCTGGTCCTAAAGAAAAGGAAATCATTGAACTATTCCGAAAGGTGGAGGCTAAGCTTCGTGAAAGAGCAGCAATGAAGGAAGAAAAGAAAGTGAATGATACTCAGGGAAAAGGGAAAGAAAATGGAACTGTTGACTCTCTTCTCAAGCTTCTTAGGAAACACTCTGTTCAGCGACTCAGCGAGGGAAGAAGAACGGGAACAGTGCCAGTAACAATGAATTCATTCTGGATGAGACTGAACCAATTGGGCCATCGATGCAAGAGAGAAACACGAATAGCTTGGAGTCTAATAGCAGAATGCAGAAGCATGAAATACAAGAAGGCCAAGGTTCACATCTCAGCAGGCCAAATCAAACTTCCAAAAACGATCCCCGGTTCCGAAAGTCGAATTCCAGCCTGTTTACTCTCACAACTCGGTTAATCATCTCTCACAGGACAATCTGGATGATACAACAAAAGGGGTTGAAACTGATTCTGAATCTTACTTGGAGCCCGGCCCACGTTTTCCGAGGAAAGCGTCTACGTTGTTGTTGGGTAATTACACCCCCGAAGCGATGCCGACCACGATGATAATAGTAGTACCCAAAAAAAATTGCGGAATAAAATAACCAACAAGAACACAAAGATTTACGTGGTTCACCCAATATAGGCTACGTCCACGGAGCACTGCAACTTTTATAACCGGAAGAAATATTACAACAAGTGTATACACTAATACACTCAATATTTCTCACACTCCCAACCCGAGTATACCGAGAAAATAACTTCTCTAACTCACACAAAGAGAATTCCCGCACTCAAGAAAAAAATACACACTTTTTTCTATGCACTCTCTTTTTTATCAAAGCTAAAAAACTTTTGATTTTGGGATACAATAACTGAAAAAATTGAGCTCTATTTATAACTAATTCCCTACATCAATTTTGTAAACAAACCGATGTGGGATACCAATTTTTGAATATTTTATTTTGACGTGGGGCCCACTTTTACCTAACAATTCTCCCACTTGAAGACTTGATTTCAATCATGTCTTCACACCATCAGTGCAGCAGCTCATATATCTCCATTTATACTTGCAGTCCAACTGAAGTTGAACACAACTTCAGTTTGTCCATGGTTACCGCCTTCGTGAGCATATCGGCTGGATTTTTACTTCCAGGAATCTTCTCCAGCATCAAAACTCCATCTTCCAGCACTGATATGATGAAATGGTACCTAACCTGTATATGATTTGTCCTAGCATGATAAACAGGATTTTTTGCTAAATGAATAGCACTCTGACTATCACAGTGTAATGTGCTATCTTCAAGCTTCTGACCCAATTCCTCCAAAAAGGATTTCAACCATATCATCTCCTTGCTAGCTTCCGTAACTGCAACATATTCAGCCTCAGTAGTCGAAAGCGCAACAATCTTTTGCAGCTTAGACACCCAGCTTACAACTGTACCACCTAATGTGAACACATATCCAGTAGTACTTTTCCTGCCATCCAGGTCACCACCCATATCGGCATCGACAAAACCCTGTAAGCCAAATTTTGATCTCCTGAAGCATAAAGAACAACTAGCAGTACCTTTCAAATACCTGAGAATCCACTTAACTGCTTCCCAGTGTTGCTTTCCTGGATTACTCATAAACCTGCTCACAACTCCCACTGCATGTGCTATGTCTGGTCTTGTGCACACCATTGCATACATGAGGCTTCCGACAGCAGAAGCATAAGGAACCTTATTCATATAAGCTTGCTCCTGCTCCGTCGATGGTGATTGTGCTTTGGTTAGTTTGAAATGACTAGCCAAAGGAGTACTCACAGATTTAGCTTCATCCATATTAAATCTGCTAACCACCTTTTTCACGTACTCTTCTTGAGATAACTTCAAGAATCCATTCACCCGGTCTCTGAAGATCCTCATTCCAAGGATTTGCTTTGCAGCACCCAAATCCTTCATGGCAAATTCCTTTGATAAATCTTTCTTGAGTTTATCAATTTCTTCCAGACAAGCTCCAGCTATCAGCATATCATCTACATATAGCAGTAGTATGATATAAGAACCGTCAAACTTTTTCACATAACAGCAGTGATCAGCTTGACACCTTAGGAATCCATTTTCACTCATGAATCCATCAAACTTCTTGTACCACTGTCTTGGAGCTTGTTTGAGACCGTACAAGCTCTTCTGAAGTTTGCATACCATTCTCTCTTTTCCCCGTACTTCAAAGCCCTGTGGCTGCTTCATATAAATTTCTTCATCTAGATCACCGTGAAGAAACGCAGTCTTTACATCCAACTGGTCCAAATGTAAGTCTTCCTTCGCCACTAGTCCAAGTACAGTCCTGATAGTGGTTAATTTAACCACCGGAGAGAAAATCTCGGTGTAATCAATTCCTTCCCGTTGTTGGAAGCCTTTTACAACAAGTCTTGCCTTGTACCGCTTGCTACCATCATGCTCTTCTTTTAACCGGTACACCCACTTGTTATGTAACGCCTTTTTGCCTTGCGGAAGTTCTGTCAACTCCCACGTCTGATTGGATGACAGTGAATCCATCTCATCTTCCATGGCCAACTCCCACTTGGTTGAATCATCATTTTGCATTGCCTCTTCATAAGTCTCCGGTTCACCTTTGTCTGTCAGCAAAATATAGTGAAGTGCAGGGGAGTATCTATCAGGTGGTCTAATGGTTCTCAAAGATCTCCTGAGTTCAATCACCGGAGTTTGTGGGTCATCATCTTGTGCAGTTTCTTCTTCATCTTCCTGGTTACTGGTTTTCGATTCATTCACAGGAATGTTTGTCAATGGCACTTCATCAGTCTTCTCGACTTCAGGACATTCATCTCCAGCTCCAATGTCTGACTTGTCCTTGTACAGAAGTTTCTCATTAAAGATTACATCCCTGCTCCGAATGATCTTCCGATTTTGGTCATCCCAGAAACGATAACCAAACTCATTATCTCCATAACCAATAAAGAAGCACTTCTTTGATTTCGGATCAAGTTTTGTTCTGCTTGCTGAATCAATATGAACATAGGATAGACATCCAAACACTTTCAAGAAAGAAAGGTTTACTTCTTTGCCGCTCCAAACCTCTTCGGGTATTTTGTAGTCCAGTGGTACCGAAGGTCCTCTGTTGATCAGATATGCTGCAGTGTTAACAGCATCAGCCCAGAATGATTTTGGCAATCCAGAATGCAATCTCATGCTCCTTGCGCGTTCATTCAAGGTCCTGTTCATCCTTTCAGCTACACCATTCTGTTGAGGTGTACCAGGAATGGTTTTCTCCATCTTGATCCCGTTCTGTGCACAATATTTCTTGAACTCATCATCTTCATATTCTCCACCATTGTCAGACCGTAAGCACTTCACCTTCAAGTTGGTCTCATTTTCCACCATGGCTTTCCACCTTTTAAAGGTCTCGTAAACATCAGATTTATTTTTCAGAAAATAAACCCAAACTTTTCTACTCGAATCGTCAATGAATGTGACATAGTATCTCGAGCCTCCAAGGGATGTCACAGGAGATGGTCCCCATACATCAGTATGAACCAGCTCCAACTTTGCTGCTTTCGGTTCTTTACCGCCTTTTGAAAAGCTCACCTTCTTCTGCTTTCCAAAGATACAGCTTTCACATAGTTGGTGTTCAACAGTCTTTAATTCTGGTAGCTTTCCTTTTGACACCAACATCTTCATTCCCTTCTCACTCATGTGTCCAAGTCTATAATGCCATAGACTTGAATTGGCTCCAGCATCCACAGCTGCTAATGTGTCTCTGCAACTGGAAGTCATATACAATGTTCCAGTTTTCTTTCCTCGAGCAACAATCATGGCTCCTTTGTTCACTTTCCAGGAACCATCACCGAAGGTCACATTGTGGCCTTCATCATCGAGCTGTCCCACCGAGATCAGATTGCGTGTCAAATTTGGTACATGTCTGACTTTGTTGATTTTCCAGACAGATCCATTTGACATCTTCATCCGTACATCACCCATACCAACAATTTCCAAGGGTTTTCCATCAGCCAGGAAAACTTTTCCGTAATCGCCAGCGATGTAATTATCAAATACATCGCGATCACCAGTGGTATGAAACGAAGCTCCCGAGTCCATAACCCAAGAATCAACAGGGCTTTCCATGGATAATAGCAGAGCATCATGTACTTCATCAGTGACAGCATTGGCATTATTTTTCATTGATCTGCAGTTCTTTTTCAGGTGACCAGTCTCACCACAGCTCCAGCACTTCATATTCTTTTCAGAGATGTTTTTGTCTTTTCCATTTCTTGACTTGGATCTACCGCGCCATCGGTTGGAACTCCTTTCACCACTCCTGCCTCTTCCTCTGTTATCAAGATTTAGAGCAGATCTCGATGATGTTGCTTCACCCGAGTCTTTCCTGCGAACTTCTTCAGCTAGGATTTGATCTCTAACATCATTGAGTTGTAGTTTTCCTTTTCCAACAGAGTTGCTAACCGCTGCCCGCATCGGTTCCCAAGTTTCTGGTAAAGACGCCAGAAGAATAAGTGCACGAATCTCATCATCAAATTTGATGTCCACCGATGTCAGCTGGGAGACAATCGTGTTGAATTCATTTATGTGTTTTGCCACCGAAGCACCTTCTCCCATCTTCAAGTTGAATAACTTCTTCATGAGATGTACTTTGTTGTTTGCTGATGGCTTCTCGTACATGTCTGACAGAATGGTCATCATCTCCTCCGTGGTTTTGGCCTCCGCCACGTTATGCGCCACGTTCTTTGTTAGGGTCAATCGTATGACACCTAAAACCTGTCGGTCAAGGAGCTCCCAATCATCATCCTCCATCTTTTCCGGTTTCTTTCCTGATAGAGGTTGATGCAGCTTCTTACTGTACAGATAATCTCTTATCTGTAACCGCCAGAACGAAAAATCTGTTCCGTCGAACTTGTTGATTCCTGGTCCCGATCCATCATCTCCGGCCATCACTTCTCTAGCCTTAGCAAAAAATCTAAAACATCTTTTCTGATGTGGAAGATCAGACAAAGCTGCAACCACAGAGCATACTCAGAATTCTTAAGAATTTTCACAACAAGGCTCTGATACCAGTTGTTGGTTAATTACACCCCCGAAGCGATGCCGACCACGATGATAATAGTAGTACCCAAAAAAAATTGCGGAATAAAATAACCAACAAGAACACAAAGATTTACGTGGTTCACCCAATATAGGCTACGTCCACGGAGCACTGCAACTTTTATAACCGGAAGAAATATTACAACAAGTGTATACACTAATACACTCAATATTTCTCACACTCCCAACCCGAGTATACCGAGAAAATAACTTCTCTAACTCACACAAAGAGAATTCCCGCACTCAAGAAAAAAATACACACTTTTTTCTATGCACTCTCTTTTTTATCAAAGCTAAAAAACTTTTGATTTTGAGATACAATAACTGAAGGAATTGAGCTCTATTTATAACTAATTCCCTACATCAATTTTGTAAACAAACCGATGTGGGATACCAATTTTTGAATATTTTATTTTGACGTGGGGCCCACTTTTACCTAACAGAGATGGAGAATGAAACATCTGAAATTTACGAAAGTGAACATGAGCATGACATTGTAGCGGAAGAACGTACAGATCGAAGTTGAAACCAGCAATTTAAGTAGGATGAAGCTGTCCGATTTAAAAGCTCTTGCCAGGTCTCGTGGCATGACAGGATTTTCAAAGCTGTTAAAAAGCGAGCTTGTCGAGTTGCTGAATGAGAATTCGACCTGATACCGTTTCCATTGTACAATGAAAGCTAATGGAAAATTTACCCACAAATTTCCTATATTGATCTAGTTCTTGACAGTACAATGGACCAATCTCAGATTAAGATTCCCTGAAAGGGATCATAAAACAGTATCGGAGACTAATACAACAAAAATTGTGTATCGTGGTTCCATAGAAGTCAGGTTTTAAGCCAGCAGACCCCTGAATTCACAATAAACATTACACTGTCCTCATAAAAACACACAAACACCTCAACGAAAAATCTTTTTAAAAAAAAAAAAAAAAAGAAGAGGTATGGATATTAAAATATCAGATATGGATGGCACGAGGTCACGAACAATGCAAAACTTTACCATATTATCATTATGATAGTATTATTGTCATATACCTGAGGATTTAAAGGACCGACCTCTTGCGCTCACCGTCTGCGGATACATTATCAATCCGAACTGCTACGGGCCGTATATATTTTATCTGTGCAAGATGCCTGCGTAGGAGTCTCCTGAAATGGGCATAGAAACAATTAAGAATCAAAATACATGCATATTGGGAAGTGAAAATATTGCACCAACCACTTACATATTGGTCCGAGATTGAACTATATCGCTAACGATCGGAAATGTGGGGGTCCTTCCGTATATATCGATCACCCTCAATGCATGAATCATACACCCGAAAAAATCCGATAAGATCCTATAACTGAAATTCAGCAACGAAACTATTCAGGCTTTTGTTTGATTACGGCAAGAAAAACACAAAGAAAATGCATATGCTCACTTCTCGGGAAGATCTTGAATATCCCCAGTACATTGGCAAGCCCCTCCAGTTGGTGAGCTTCGACCAGACGCCAGCTTCCCAGAATCGAATTATCGATGTGGCCTTGGGGGTGTTACCCTCAACCATGAGGGTCAGATAGTGGAGGCATTCGGTCTATTCATCCCAAAGCTGGGATCAATAATTATAGGAGAACTCCTAGCAATCCAAGAAGGCCTCCAAATTGTCAAAGACAGGGGGTCCAGTCATGTAGGTATTTATTTTACTGTGCAAATAGTCACAAAACATTAGATGAGTTGAGTAAAGTGAGATCATGCGTTTTAGACATTCAAATGTTGCTATGAGACAGCAATAATTTTTCTTAAATATGTTAGACGAACTACCATTGAAATAGCTCACGTTTTAGCAAATTTTGTTTGCTCTTGTCATGCACCATTCTGGGTGTTTGAAAATTTTTCGTATTGATTTAAATATTAAGTGCAACTAGGCTAGCTAGTATGTGGATGCAAATGACCCCTCTGCCACATCCTCGTACAATTTGCCACTGGAAACAGCAATGATCTCTTTTTTCTGCGAATGAAAATTTGTCATGTCGGAACGTAATTACGCAAAATCTTGTCATCCTCTTCGCCTGTTTATTAAAAAAAGTGAACTTCTTTTTTTGGGTGTTAACGATGATTAGATATTCTTCTGATCTTCTCCATTTCTAATCCTCGATAATTGTTTAATAATAATGACAATGATGTAATTAATTAATCATCTCATTAATTTATTCATCCCCACAGCCAGCAAATTTGCAGATATGAAGGGGCCCCACGGATTCGACCGCCCTGTTTTCTTCTTCTTTTCCTCGCTTTTGCTTTTTCTTGGTGTTCCCAGCTTTGTATTCGTTCCAGAAATGGAGATGAAGAGGGGATGGCAGGAATTATTGGTCTAGAGCGAAAGGGGTTGTTTTCATGAAATTTTTCTGCTGATTTTGTGAAGTTGATCGATCAAGCACATGGGTTTTCCTTTCCTTTTGAAGCTTGATTGATTGTTCGTTGGGATTCATAAAGATCTGTTTTTTTTCCCCTGTTCTTGTCTCCGCTGGTCTTCTTGCTCCCCAACCACAATTTCAGAGGTACTTCAATCCACTCTTGGATTTTTTAGTAGGTTGGCACTAGTTTACAAGAATTGGGTTGTAATATGGGGTTCTAACCATGGGTATGAGATAAAATTTGTTGGTTTTAGGTTAACAGACTGGTTCTGGAAAACTTCGGTGATTTCGTTCGTCGACATCGAGTCCAGCTTCAAGTTTGTAATTTGGGGCAAAATTTATAGTTTCGCTCATGAAAGTACATTGCTTCTGTTTTGAGTTGAGGTCTGCTGCGAAAAGACAAATGTAAATTCTGTAGTGAAACAAGGTAATAGCATTTTAAAAAAATGAAGTGCCATAGATGGTAATTTTTGCCCTGATGTTCGTCAGACTGATGTATGCACCATTTCATTTTTATGGTCATTGTCTCATTTTTTTTTCAGTTAATTTGTCAAGGAGGCTGTTTAATTTTACCCCTTGCATGAATGTATGACAGACTTCTTCTCATAAGCAATTACTGACCTCATGGAACTTTGAAGGTTTGTATGTGAATTTCTTGCAGTCTACCACTAATCTTGATGTTTCATGTTGATAAAATTGCTTCCAAGGCTCCGGCTTTTTAGTTGAGATACCTGTTTCTATCTTTTTGGTTGATGATTAGAGAGAGAATTGATGTGGAAGATCCTTTCAACGCGTTTCGACCTGAAAATTCTATAGTGGTTGGCGAAAGCAATTATGGTTAGAAAAGCAATTCCTTTAGCAATTTGAAGTTGGTAGATAAAGTCTTTCTTTCTCTTAAATTACTATTCTGTGGTGGTGTATGAGGATTACGTCCAACTTCTGAAAAAATGTAGTAGCTATTTAATTACTCCTTTCCCGTTTCTCATGTTTTATAATATTGCCTTTCTTGCATTGGCAGTTTTACTTTCTCAGAACTTGATGCAAGTACTCTTGCATATTTGATCTGACGAGTTCTAACGGAAGTGAACTCTTTATTATGATAAAGTTGTTTCTTAAGTCTGCTTTTGGACCTGAAAAATAGCGTTTTAACCGAAATTATGCTGCGTGGTTATGCAGATTCTAGTTTATGGCTATATATTCAAAGAATCAATACCTTAAGTTAGTTGTGATTGAAACCATGCCTCAAATTGAACCGTCTCTCTCCTTTTCCCCTCCAGAACGTGTATATCAGTTTGTAAATCATATAAATGCTTATCCTTGTTGCTTTCATGTCCCATTGTTTAATTTTATCAGTGGCATTATTTACACAGGTGAATGGATTTAACATCGTTACGAAGCCTCATTAACATCATTTCTCGATTCATTCATTTGGTAACATGCTGCATGTCAAAGGTAACGCCGGTTGAGAAGGAATACCAAAGTATAGCGTCATTCTTGAAGCATTTGAAAGCTGTACTTGATGATGTCGCTGATTGTAAAATGCCGTTTGATGAAGCTCTGTCTAAAGAGTGTGAAGAGCTCGATTTTGCAGTGAACGAGGCTAGAATATTCGTTGAGAAATGGTCTCCCAAAACGAGCAAGATTCTATGTGTGAGTAACTTCACGTGGCTTTGTTGTTTCCTTGCTTCCATTGGCGTATAAGAGGTGTTTTGAAAAATGTCCATCCTTTTGTGAACTAGCATTAATTTTGACATTCCTTGGGCCCACGGGCCCATGCAAGTGAGATTCTACACGTATTTCGCTAGCAACTAATTTTTTTCATTTCTCGTTCCAGAAAAATGATTTCCCCGAGCTATTTTAGTAGTCACTACGTAGCTTTATGACATATATGGGATAGAGGTGTTGCAACCGCACTTACTTTAGAACACAATGTCTCATTGCTATATAGCACCTCAACTCACTAATCTTGGCATTCTCGAGGTGTCTCCTTCATGTTCGAGAATTGACTCTCGTGCATATAACGATAGAGGCAACTCCCTACATGTTACCACTTTGTCAACGTAGCACTTGATTTTCAGTGTTCTTGCCAATAATTGTCTTTAATATCATTCTGTGGCATCAGAAATCGCCAACATGAACACTTGGCCACCCTCGCAAGCAAGACTTCTTGCCAATATTTGTCTTTACGAATTATTTACCCTAACTACTGGAAGTGTTCATTCCTTCTCTCTCAACCCAATGTGGGACGGGGTATTGCAAATATATAACATCAGTCTGGCATACTTTCAAAATTTCATAATGCCCTGAAATTTTCAAAACCTGTGTGCTGACAAATTCTTTTTTCTAATTTTGCATTATAAATTATTTACAGGCGATAGAATGTAAGCCCTTGTTAATTAGAATCCAGAATTCCTCAGTCAAGCTCTCGGATGTTCTATGTAGACTATCTGAATCATCACCGACCGCTTTGAGTGCGTCTCGTGCTCAGGTAATGATCCAGCTTAACTTTCCAGTTTTTGGTACTTATTAGTTTGTGCAAATGGAGTGTTTTAATTCACTGCACAATTATAATACTAGGAGGGTAACATTCAATATACCGAAGGAATATGTAAATTTAGACTCTTGCTCCAGTTCTGTATGCAGGAATCTCAAAATCTGAATCTTGGAAAATTGTCACAAGACATAGAAGAGATTTTTAAACAACAAATCGAAGGGAAAATTCTTGATTCCGAGCATCTTACTACAGTTGTCGAGTCCCTCAACTTGAGATCAAATCAAGAACTCTTGAGCGAACATATTGCATTGGAAAAGGAAAGGCAGAAAGCTGAAGACGATAGAACAAAAAGGAACTTGGATGAAATCTCTCAAGCTGTTGATCTTATGAATCAAATTTATGATTTTACGGTGGTTAAGCTCGAGAATACTCAGGCCATTAACAGTCTTCAGATCCCTTCATATTTCCGCTGTCCATTATCTTTGGAACTCATGTCAGATCCTGTGATTGTGTCTTCGGGCCTAACTTACGACCGTGTATCCATCCAAAAATGGCTCGATCATGGACTTGTGACTTGCCCCAAAACTCGGCACAAACTCTCACACAATAATCTCATTTCCAATTATACAGTTAAAGTTCTTATAGAAAACTGGTGTAGCGAAAACAATGTTGAACTTTCCAGAAACTCTTCAGATATTCTCTCGGTTGGAAAGTTTCCTGAACGAATTAGCCAAGAAGATGACCTCCCATGTTCAACTTCAAGATCCTCTTCCGGTTTTGAAGAGAAAAAGATTGGTGTTTCCAGTGGGCATGATGTAGATGGTAATGGTGTTTGTATGAAGGAGGCTGAGAAATTTGATATATCATCCCCTGAACATTCTTATATACACAGCAGGAGTGAGTCAACATCAAGTGCCATTTCCAGCATTGAGTATCTCCCTACAGGATCATCCGAAATTTCCAGGATATCTAGTAAGCAAGATGGTATAAGTGATAGATCTGGCGATGTAACATCTTATCCCTCTTCCTCGTTTTCAAATAAAATTTCTGGGGTTTCTTCTTTCAGTGGAAAACAATATCACAGCTCCAAAACAATGGATGGAATGGCATCAAATAGAAATCGTAACTCATTTAGAACACTTTCATTCTCATCCGACTCGGGGACCAGTGATTTGACAACTACTTCCCATGTCGAAAAACTAATCAAAGACTTGAAGAGCGAATCAACTGAACTGCAAACTGCAGCTGCAGGAGAATTACGGTTTCTTGCGAAGTATAATGTGGAAAATCGCTTCATTATAGTCCAATGTGGGGCTATTGCCCCATTAATCTCCTTGTTACACTCTGATGCGAACCTTGCTCAAGAACATGCCATCACTGCTCTACTAAATTTGTCAATTAATGAAAATTTAAAGGCTAAGATTGCAGAAGAAGGTGCTCTAGAACCATTCATTCATGTTTTGAAAAATGGAAACTCGGTGGGCAAGGAGAATGCTGCAGCTGCTCTCTTTAGCCTCTCACTTTTGGATGAGTACAGGATCAAAATTGGTCGGTCAAGCGCAATTCGAGCATTGGTTGATCTGTTAGGATCAGGTACCGTCAGAGGTAAGAAAGATGCTGCAACAGCCTTGTTTAACCTATCTATATTTCACGAAAACAAGGCTCGTATTGTTCAAGCAGGGGCTGTGAAACATTTGGTTGTGTTGATGTACCCTTCAACAGAAATGGTGGATAAAGCTGTTGCTCTTCTTGCTAATTTGTCAACTATCGCAGAAGGATGCTCAGCCATCGCTCGAGAAGGTGGCATACCGCTTCTTGTGGAGATTGTTGATATGGGATCTCAAAGAGGAAAGGAGAACGCTGCCTCTGTATTGACGCAGCTGTGCATTAATAGCCCCAAATATTGTCGGATTGTTTTGCAAGAAGGTGCGGTTCCACCTCTCGTTGCTTTGACTCAGTCAGGCACTCCTAGAGCCAGAGAAAAGGTGCGTATCCTCCATTTATCTCATGTTCAGCGCTAAGTAATATAAATTTTTTTAAATGATTTTCGTTGTTTTGAAGCAGGCGCAACAGCTGCTTAGCCATTTTCGGAACCAACGTGAGAGCACTGTGGCTAGGGGCAGATCAAGAAGGGAAACATAAACAATATCTTTTTGTTCGCGAATTCTTTTTCTTGTATCGTGATGCGATTACAGGTAAATTTATGCCCGCACAGGTTTTGAAAACGCCATTCTCGCTCGGAACTACAGATTTTGTTGTAACAAGATTGAGTGAGTAGAATTTGTTGGGTTTGTAGGCTGCAGCTCACCAATTAGCTGATGATGGTGATTGAGATTTTGACTATTGAGTTTTGGTTCACTTTGTTACTGCAAAAAGTTTGTACAGACGTGTATATATTGTATGCCTTAAGAAGGATATGTTGAGTTTTACTACGGTGATCGATTTCATGATACCTGCATGTTTTCTTCCACTTTGACCATTTCATGAAACTAGGATTTTGTATAATTACTTCAAAATTGCAATTATCATATTTATTTTTACTTGATTTACTAATTATTTATTCGACAACTTTTTCAACAAAAATAAAAATAATAATTTTTTCTTAATAATTAATTAAATAGTTTTAGATAATTATCTTGAATAATTTGCAAAAAGATATAAAAGAAACCGAGAGCTTTCCTAAAAATAAAAATACAAACGAAAAAAAATTATATAAATACGCTACACGTGAATATAATCGCTAAATTAAATTAAATATGAAGATAAATAAGTCAAAAACCCAATGATATGCAATTCAGAATAATTTTCAAGACCATTATCTTTGTATCTATTATCTTACGAATCTTAGTTACAATTAGTTAAGTGGCAGCATGATGTGATCAACGTGTATTAATGTGTGATTCTGCTTTGTTGTAGCGATATTTTCTGTTTCTCGGAGATAACATTGATTTCCGCATATACAGTTATAGATATATAATTGTTGCAATACTCTAATTCTCTTAGAACATCATGTATGTGACAACTCAGTTTTAATAAATATTTGGTGAAGGGGATACGTCAGTTTTCAAAATCTATCAACACGGAAATCTTGGCATCTCTCTCAATGATCCCTGTCATCTACCACTTGTTCTACTACTACTTACACCACTCACAGTTCTGTGTGCCTATGAAATCTGATCAAATCTTAATTATCTTAGAATGAATAAATTCAAAAATAAGCAGAATGCAATATCCTCCAAACAACTTTTATGTTTTCTTGGTAGAGTGTATTGAGGATTCACATTCATCTTAAATAAACATCGCACGCGTAATCTGAGATGTAACGTCCGTAATTTTCTTAGAAATTAATGAAAGAATTTTTTTAGATTTAATAGTATTAATTTATATTATTCTAATTTCTTCAGAAGTAGTAGTCAAATTGACATAAAATTCTGAAGATAAAAAAGTCAAAAACTCATAAAATTGACATATAATTATGAAGAAGATAAGTCAAAAACCAACAGTACAGGTTTCAAGACTCACACAAACTAACAGTACAGGTTTCAAGACTTCCACAGATGGGTTCGAAATTCATCACCCAGGAAATTCCGATTCATATCATCCATGCATGATGCATCACAGTATCTAAGTTCTGACAACCAGAAACCAGTACATTTGGGGTTGTAAATTTGCTCAAACCGAACCAAACGAACTATTTTTGTGAAAATCGAATAAGCTGAACCGAATAAAAAAATCGGTTATTTCGGTCGACCGATTCAACCGTTTTTTAGTAAAAAAGTTAAAAAATAAATGGCACCACCATTTATTTGTGACCTTGCTCATTTCTTCAGCAATACAAATATGCAACGTGCAAGAGAACAAAGAGGCGAAGATTTACGCCCATGCCCCATCGCCCATTAGCCAATAAAATCAACAATTTATAAGGTCTATACAAAAATAAATACTATTTAATACATTATATCAGTTGAAGTGATTTTTAAAACATAAAACCGAAAGCAATTTAACCGAATTTTCGCTCACCCTTAAGTACACTTTAGAAACTGAGACAAGTTTCAGAACTTGACTCACATGACTAAAAGATGTATGCAGCAAGACCTTCCTACCTATGTAGGAAAATTCAGATAAGGTGCTTCGCAAGATTTCATCATTAAAAGAACATTATATCAGTGACATACCTGAAGTGTTTAGCTTCACAAGATTTCATCATTAACAGAATCATCGGATCGGTGACATACCTTAAGTGCTTTTGTTAAGATCCCTGCATCCTTCCCAGAAACACTTTTCCACAGTTGATTACCCAAGGAATAATTGTTTATTGCAAGGGTTTCCCATTGTGCAGTCACAGCTTCTATGGCAGCTCCAATCAACATTCGATCATAAGAAATTGAACTCTTTCGACAAAAATAACTATACGGTTCTACTCATGTGTTCAAGCCATGAGGTAGCAAGTCGAAAGGAGCAAAACAGACTGGTTCCGAACAGTTGAAGCCACAATCAAATTCTGAATGATATGCTCCAGGAGAGATGAGAATAAACTCATACAGTTCTGCACACAACGGTACACAGGTATCCCCTCAAGACTTTAGCATCGAAGATGAGAGTTGATATGCCTGTACAAACACACACAAGTTATGCAAAGATAATATCTAAATTATTTTATTTTTATAATATAATATCAGTTTAATTATCTCATAATAATTATAATTATTATTTTTTATCATAAATATCAAATAATTCATTAATTTGAGTAGGGCGTGTTTCGAAAATATATTTATTGTATACTAGATAATCTAATTGTTCTGCTTGATATAAATCGAAACAATAAAAAAAATTCTTAGGTTATGTTTGGATTTAAGTGAATAATTAAAGGAAGAGTTTGAAATGAATTATATGATAAATTTGAATTCTATCATAATTAAATAACTAGTTTAGATTTGAAATATATTGTGCCAATTATATTTACTCAAACAAATTATAAAACCAATGGATTTGTCAATTCAAAATTAACTCAAATTATATTTGGATGGAATGATTTAGATTTAATAGTATTAATTTATATTATTCTAATTTCTTATTAGTAACAATAACATATAAGTTGAGTAAAATATTTTTTAAAATATATTCTATATATATAAATTAGTTTATCTTATTATTATTATTAAAAATAAAAATCATAAGGACCATAATCCATGAAGAATCAGGTTACGATGTGCTTGAATGTATTTTCAAATCATATCCATGGATATAAATTAAATATGTCACAATTATTAATAAATTGGCGCTTACATATAAACAAGAATGTAAAACTTTTAAATTACATTTATCCATAAAAATTAAATAAATTTCAAATTATAACCATTAAATTAAGTTCATAGACATCAGGTCAAATAGATAATGATTAGTTCCAAAATTAGAGAATAAAATAACATAATTTGTAATGATTGTGTTTTTCAGATTTAACTGTTTAGCCAATTCAGGTCAAAGGCATTTATTGTATGAACTGTCCACAATATTTAAGATTGGTCGATATTAGCATATTAAAGTTATTACTCAACCATAATTTGTTTTTAAAAAAATAGTATTTGGAATTAATGATTTAATATAAATTTCTGGAATTTCGAACCAACAACGTCGTACACTTTACATAATTTCATACGTTTTATTTTGTTTCTTCAATTACTGAATATAAATTGTCACCAACTTCATTAAATTCTAACCGAAATGAAGGAACAAAGAATTCTGTTTGACGTGATATGTTTAATTATGAAATATTAAATTAGCCCATTCAGCCATACATATTACCTCCAAATTCTGCAATTTATCTCAGTATATATATGCAACAAAAAATATTGTCTACTTTAATTTCCCTGCTCTAACTATGATTAAAATATTATTCGTACACATAGTACTCAAAAAATTTCAAAAACCCACGAATTAATAACTAAGTAAACTATATATATTTGAACTAATTATAGATTGTTTAATATATAATTACATTAAATACACCCCAAGCCCACAGTTCTAGCTAGCTACAACATTAATCATCTCATACGTTTATAGGTTTCACAAATTACATGTCCCTCATGTATCCTAACATTACATATACATACCAAATTATCTTAAAAGTGAAGTTTTATAAATTCTTACGATGACCACCATGAGACTCTAAGACATGATCACTCCATTCGAATCGCTGTCGAAATTCATGTCGAACAAGAACCCGTAATCGTCTTCACATCTAGGAGTAGCACTACTCGACGGATCGCGACGAGGCTCGTTGATCGAGTCANTTGCCACCAAAGTGACCTCATTCTATTTCTTTCGCATTACTCAACACATGATCCTTAACTATTCCTTTCTCTAGAGAACATATGTTTCAATAATTATGTCGAATGAATTAAACAAACATTCTTAAAAGAATTACAAATATTTAATTGTATATTTTTCAGAAAAAATAAGCTCATAGTATTCGGAAATTTTTTTATTTAAGAAACCCGACTCAATCACATACATGCCTGTAGATTTCTCTAATATGATAATCAAATTGAAATTTAAGTTACCAACCTTAGGAGGCACGTGAGGGTTCTCTACACGAAACTCATGCATGATCCATCCAGTTTTGATTCCGTTAGGAGCTCTATTCTTGTAGAAAACCAAAGTCTTTCTCATGCCCACTACGGCTCGAGTCCCGGGCTCGACTATCATTCGATCTTTACCGGTGGCCTTCCAGTAGCCCGAGGTGGTGGCCCGATTGGTTCGATATCCAGTTGCATACTTGCGATCACGGAAGCTAAAGAAGTACCACTCGCTTGAATTCAACTTTGCTGAATCTAAAGAAAATACATCATTCAATTTCATGGTTTTAGTTAAGTTCGTAAATTAAATATTTCTTGATTAATAATATATACATATATATGCACACACACATTACATATAACTATCTATATATAAGTTAGTTATATTTCATCACTTCCATATATTGTTAACTTGTATGACGATTTCTGCAAAGGTGACAAAAAGTTGGTTACAAGTCACCAAGATTCTCAAGGCTAGCATGCATGCATGTATACATTATATTTTTCTTCCAATTTCTTAAAATTTGAGAAATAAAATTTATAATATAAAATGGAAATTTTGTTTAGCCTTTTCTATACTTACAGACTAAAAAGATATAGAGAGGTCACTATAATAATAAGGTAAGAAGTTTATGTCACAATCCTTGTCTTCGCTTATAATTAATCACATTTTTGTAGATCAATTAATAGTAGTCCATCATAGATAAAAACAAAAAAAAACGTATATTCAGCATAATTTCTTATAAAAAAAATAAACATATGGATTTAAAATATTTAATAAACTATAATTTGAGTCATGCTTAAAAAATATTATTTTTGTTAAAATATTTTTAAAAAACTTCTTAGTGAAGTCATATTCTCCATAATTAATGCCGAGTATTTTCTTGAAAAGCCATGTTAAGATCGTGTATCTGTTGAAAAAGCTATCTTTTAAAGTTAGTTTTTATTTAACTTTTTTATAATATTTTTTAGAGGAAGAAAAAAAGAACTTCAAATAGACAAAGGGATATGGGAATATTCTCTGCCCTGGTCATATTATAAATTATAATGTACATGTTCAGTTATAAAATCTTATCCAGTTTCTGCATACGTTGTTAAGATTCACTGAACCTACGATAAAAATGTGTCTTTGCTGCCTTTTTCTTTGAAAAAGTACAGACCCTCTCTAGATTTCGTCACTCTTTTGCCAAAAGTTTTAATTATTTTACAAAAAAATAGAAATTAAATTTTATTAGGACCCTCAAGAGATCAGAATATATTAAATATATACATATACATATATTCGTGAAGCAAACCTTAAATTTTTTAGGTGCAAATGCATGCACTCAATTATGTGTTAAAGCCTGCCATTTAATGTAACACCCATGTTTGTGTTCTGTAATAAATCATTAAAGAAAATATTGTCTGGTTTTAACAAGAAGCATAAAATTCTTTGAACTTTTGCGCTCTTAATTAATGGAGCTAGCTGGATCAAAGTATATAAACAAAAAAATATATATATGTAGCTATGATTTTAAATCAGAATCTGAAAAAAAAAATACCAAACTCAAATAATTAAGGAAAGTGTGATGAGATGGGACAAAAAACTATCGTATGCAACCAAATCATCAGCAAAAAATAAAATTGAAAGAACTCAAAACACTTGGTTTTTATAAAATAAAAAATTTCGAACACGAACGAACAGGAAAATAGCCCTTAAAAACATCCGATTAAATTTTCTACCATCGTTGTAAAGTGAGAAAAGATACTTACCAGGAAGCTGCCATGGCTCACATGTATGCAGATCGATTTCCATCAAAGTTCCTCTGATAACTTCTTCATTAGCAATCTTTTTGTAAAGATAGTGGCAGATCAACTCCTCGTCGTTCGGGTAGAACCTAAAACCCGGCGGCAACGTGCCTCCGATGTCTCTTAAACCCATTTTTATTCCAGATATATATCTTATTGAATCCCTGCCAAATTTAGGGTTCGCCAAAGAAAGTCGCAGATGCAAGAAATATGTGTGTAGCTCTAGAGGGAAGGGATCATTTGGAGAAGTATTATATATGGTGATTAATTAAGTGAAAGAGTTATGGCTTTAGATATAGAGACCATACAATGATTAACACCAAGCTTGGCCAAATGGGAATTTATTTCATTTATATTTATATTTAATTGATAAACGTGGCTTTTAAAATTATGCTTGTATAATTAGTAATTATGGTTAGATGTATTGTGGGACTTCCGAGAAAAGCAGAATTAACAAGAAACCCTTACGTGGGCGATTAGGGACAACTAGGGGAGGATTTTTGCGACTCCAATTTAATTTCAATGGAGTGTAATGAATTTATTTGTGAAATATCAAAAAATTCATACTGAAAATTATAGAGAATAAAATCTCGAATAATTTTAGAAATGTATGTATAAATTTTATTAGTTTTTTTTTTTGTGTTTGAAAATAATTTTAAAAAATTAATGAAATATATATGAACTATTCCCAATAAAAAATAGGGGAAGTTGTTGAAAAATCCTTAATCAAAACATTTTTTTGGGTTCACTCCCTATCCACAAAATTGTGGTACAATTCATGTAGAAATGTGGTACACTTCATGTGGAAATGTGGTACTAAAAAAGTATCCCGAGACTTAACACAAAAAAAAACGACGACGGGAGACTGAAGGCCAATTTCCCGTAAAAAAATATGCAAACGTAAATATTAAGTTTTTTATAAATTTTTTTGGGAGCATATATAATACAGAGCGACATCATGATCACTCATGTTTTGTCTTGTCGCATCGATTGACAGTGACACATCTAAAAAAATATCGAGAATAAAAAGCAAACAATTTATGTGATACAAAACTAATTTTACATAATAAATATTCCATTCTATATATTTATTTTCCTAAATGCCTCACAAATTTTTTAAATTAAATTTATACTACTGTTATTTTCCTTCAGCTGAGTTTGCCGATACTTAGCACAAGAAATTAAGGAGTAACCTCCGAATCCTATGGTTGAATAAAAAAAAGCTCCAAAATATTCCTTTTAACCATATGGCTATAATATGTACATTTTGTATAACAAACAAACGCTTAAAGACAAATTAAATATCGACACGTTATTAAATTTGCTTCAATAATCTAATTATTTAATTTAAGTAGGTTAAGCTTAATTGGTCACCCGAATCCACAACAAGAATGATGATACTGTAAAACAATGTAATAATTAAATATATTTTTTTTTGTGGTCCGATCACTTAACACTACTACAAAAACGGCAAACGAGAACGGAAATCCGTTGTCGTAGCCATTTTAAAATTGTTGTAACTGAGGGTGTTGTTGAAAGTTCGTTCAACGACAACGGTTTTTATCCGTTGTGGTAGATCAACTTTAAAAACCGTCGCAAATAAAAATAGCGACGGGTATGAATAAAACCGTCGCTAATTTTGAATTAGCGACGGAATTAGCGACGGTAGCGACGGTCAGTGGTCAAGATTTCCGTCGCTAATTTGTTTCGAAAAATAAAAAAATACTTTTAATAATTTAATAAATATAAAAGAAACTAATAATCCAAACTAAAATCGTGTAAAAAAAATTTTAAGTGTTGTGAAGTAGTAAAATCGTGTAAAAGAGAAAAATTTTAAGTGTTATGAAGTTGTTAGAAAAATTTTAAGTGTTGTGTGAAAGTGATAAAATTGTGTAAGAGAGAAAAATTTTAAGTGTTGTGTGAAGTGATAAAATGGTGTAAAAGAGAAAAATTTTAAGTGTTATGAAGTAGTGAGAAAAATTTTAAGTGTTGTGTGAAGTGATAAAATGGTGTAAAAGAGAAAAATTTTAAGTGTTGTGAAGTGTTGTGGAGGAAAATGAATCGGAAATGCAGATATTTATAGACAGTTTGTGACGGATTTTGGTTAAACCGTCGTTATTGGCGACGGTAAATGATAAACCGTCGCATTTATTTTATTTGGCAACCGCTAAAATTAGCGACGGTTTTAAAACAATGTCGCTAATTTTAGCGACGGGTTTTATTTAAGCGTCGCTAAATTTAAACATGCGACGGGTTTTTCAAAAACCGTCGCTAAGATTAGCGACGGTTATTTCAAAACCGTCGCTAATTTAAAATTAGCGACGGTTTTTACAAACGGTCGCTAAGTTTAGCGACGGTTTTTTAAAAACCGTTGTTAAATATTGCAACGTTTTCCAAAATCGTTGTTGTTTGTCAAAAAACCACGCTAATCGACAACAGTTTCTTCAAACCGTTGTCAATTGTCCAAAAAAACACGCTAAAAAACAACGGTTCTATAAAACCGTTGTCATTGATCCCAAAAACCGTTGTCTTTGACCCCCCCCAAAGACAACGGTTTTTAAAAACCGTTGTCTTTGCCCCCCAAAAGACAACGGTTTTCGATAAAACCGTTGTTAAAAAACATACGACAACGGTTTTTATGAAAAATCGTTGTCGTATGTGCGTTGTTGTATGCAGAATTTCTTGTAGTGTAAATCTTGGGTTAATTCCTCAATATATTATCCACAACGTGATTTAAGAAATATAAAAACCTGACATATATATCAGCTGACGCAAACAGAAATAGATGCACATGAAGCATAATCCGACACAAAAAAATGAAAAATTGGAGTTTATTGTGTATATTTTGATGAGAGATCATTTTCATTCCTTCATGAAAAGTACGTATAAAATTTCGAATTCTTTTCATTTACATGAAAAAATGGAATATGTACAACCCTGATATATTGACGTATGTGAAAACAAGCCTGGTAAAGAATATGATGGCAGTCGTCTCAAATGTAGTATTTGAGTTGATAAAGTAAGTGAGCGCTTAGTCAATAGTTAGGAGTCCGATAACTCGATTCTCTCTATCAACATCTTCTCGGACAAATTTGTCACACGGATCTTGCCCAGTGTGGTTTACCTGACTGACGTGATTTTCATGTTATTGCGTTAGTTCGAAAGTTGACCCAATGTACACTGAATGCTAGTGACTGTAGATTCTTATATCATAAAAAAACGAATATGATGACAATCATTTTTAAATTTTTCTCTTAAATTTCAAATTTCAATCGAAATTGTGGGCTTTCTATAATATCTTGAAATAAAATCCAATTTTCAATTTCTTCTGAAATTTTCACCAAAATTTTAATATTTGCCTGAATTCATTGAAAAAATTTCATAATTCTTGTGGGTATAAAAAGCGTGACAAACACTTGTGTGAGATGGTCTCACGGATCGTATTTTGTGAGACAGATCTCTTATTTGGGTAATCCATGAAAAAGTATTACTTTTTATGCTAAAAGTATTACTTTTTATTGTGAATATTGATATGGTTGACACGTCTCACAGATAAAGATTCGTGATAACGTCTCACAATAGATCTACTCAAAAAGCGTACAATGTACTTTACTAATTGCAGCCATCTTTAAAAATACATACGATGGTATTGCTTTAGACTTTATGTTCAAACTTCAAACAAATCTATGAATTTTTACGCTTTTTTCAAACTAAAATTGAAAATGTCGTGATTTTTCGAATCATCATCCAAATTTTTTTAAATTAATACAGATAAAAATCTATATAAAAAAATTTGCTGATAATTATGCAATTTATGAAGTGTCGACAATATTCAATCTCTATCGATCTGTAGGGGTGCTTAATAATTTAAAATTGATGCAAAAATTGTGGACTGAATTTTTTTTCAAGATTATGCAGGAATATGCCAATGATAATACGTAATAGACTTAAATTATTTCCAATACAAGAAACTTAATATATAAATTCTTTCAAATTATTCTAAAAAAGTTTATTACATTTTCTACTTCCAATTAGTAAGGCATATTTTAAATATTTTGTTAGATTTTTGAAGAATTAGATGTGACCATTTAACAAATTCAAAATTATGAAGCATATGTTGATAAATCTGTTGGGACATGAATATATAATATCAAACATTTACCGTTTTACGAAAAACTAAAGTTGGAGGCAATAATACAATTATAATATTTTAAATCATGCAGCAATCCAAGCGTCATATGTTTTGTCAATCGTTCTCTATCATGGACAATTATTGCACTCAATAGAATGCAATTGTGATTTTAGAGATGATATTTGAGTAATTTATGTGTGTGTATTGACAAGAAAATATATGAAATTAATTTAGAGATAATTTAAAAAATGTTGTGTGTGTGTGTGTGTGTATTAAGTTGTACAATTGAAATGAGAATTATCAGGTTAGGCTAAAATATAATAATTTCTGCAAAGATCAAAGACAAAAACTATATTATTTCTCACAATACGCATCATTTAATTGCAATAAATGGGTGTCCCATTCCCATCTTGTAGACGACGAGATTATTGTATATAGCTTCTAATAATAATATCAACATAAAAATGACGTCAATATTTGTGATCTTTCCTGATTAATTATTTAGTATTGACGATATAAGAGACGTCCTGACCTGAATTATTTTAGGTTGTACTGAGATTGATGATTTCAAATTCCTTGTATAAATCCAATATGTTACTTCAAATCAAATCTATCCATCCAAATACAACATTAGTTCATATATATATTCGATGAAAATGATTTTATTTAAGAAAACGTTAAAAGAAGTGGATTCAAAAATCTTGATAACCATCGAGTTAGAATATTTGAATTCAAGTACAAACGTTTTGGGGGTAAAAATTTGCATTTAAAAAACTGAAAAAAAAAATTGGAAATATCAAAGGACAACTTTAACTTTTTTTTTTTTTTTTTT
>NC_133306.1:26553585-26573178 GCF_012295235.1 Primulina huaijiensis
TTTTTTTTTTTTTTTTTCAAAAAATATCGAAAAAAATTTGATGGAAGGAATCCACGTAGGCCCCAATGGGGCTATTCAAAGTTCGTATTAATTTTTTAGCCATAACATTTGCATGTGATGTAAATGTGGAGGTACAAGTCATCAGTACCCGACATGAGTTGTACATATCGACAATTGGGATATTTTATCAATTAATTTTTTTTTTAAGAAAATAACATATTAAACTATATTTCAAATACATTTGAAGAGTTCATTTTCTTAAAAAAAAAAAAGTTGACCGAGATTATTTATCCAATTTCTCCCTCGACTATTTCCATCCCAAACCCATCGAAGAAGAAATTAAACAATCAATGTAGGGTTAGGGTTAAATTATTCTTTTAAAACCCTATTTATTGTTTGGAGTTTATTTAGTCAAGATCTTCTATATTTCGATAGTTATTAATTAGTCTCGAATATATAAGTGGATGGGAAAATTTTTTTAGTAAATTGGTCCACTATTATATATTGGCATATATAGATTTTTGGTCCTTTAATTAGTCAAAATTCGATCGCGTCCGATAAATTGATTTTGTTTACATTGACTGTTATATGTCAATAATGTTCGATCGGGGAATGTCAATCTCGACTGAAAGTCAAATTAAATATGAAATATATATAACAAGATCAAATTTGGACTAATAAGATGATGAAAATTAAACCTCGTATATGCCACATCTCATAGGTTAATTTCTGATTATTTTTTTTTCCCAATAAGTGATTATTGATATATATAATTTTATTTTAAAATGATATAATACATACACAAATATAATCTATAATTATTTATGTGTGCACGTGCGAGCACGTAGACGATGAAAGATAATCTTATCTTAAACTTAAAATATAAGAATTGAGACGAGTGTGCGTGTGTGGTGTTGGTGGAAGAGTGACGTCTTGATATTGTAATTATATTTGAATTGGAGCCAATAATCTATCTTCATTCTTAGATTGTCCATTCATATTATCTGGTTCCAAATGTCATGGGTTTGAATAGTGACTCTTTGACATTTCACACTCACCCACATTTTTCATCAAATAAATATTTTTTTTTTTGAGCTGGTTAAAAATCAATCTCCTATATTAAAAAAAACAAAACAAAACAAAACAAAATCCTTAACGTAGCTAGACCATTAATTGATGCATGCACATTAATAATGACCCGCTCTTGATTTTAGATCACACTTTGAAAATTATGTATAAATTAAAATGGAAAATTATATATATATATATATATATATTTACACATGTTTTGAGATTTTGATCCTCTATGTTGTTAAATTTAAGTTTTAGTCTTGTATATGTCATTTCTTGATAATTTTAGTTATTTTTCATCTGAAAATGCTAATGTAACATTGAAAGCGTCGGCGCTATGTTGGCATTAGATCGCTGCTACGTCGGAAAAATGACAAACATTGCAAAAAAACAAATATAACAAAGTAAGGCTAAAAGTTGACAAAATAGATTACTAAAATCGCAAAGAGATAAATATATAAGACAAAAACGCAGTTTTCATATTTTATATTCACAAAAAAATTTGTGAGACGATATCAGGGGTGAATTTTGTGAGACATGTATCTTATTTGGGTCAGTCGTAAAAAAATATTACTTTTTATGTCATAAATATTATTTATTATTATAAATATGAACATGATCGATCTGGTCGTATCAGACCTACTCTTTTATATCTTACAGATTAGTGCGTAAGACGTGTTAAGAACAATCAATCATTGCAATAATCACACGCCTCCCGAATGAATTCCAAGTTCGGGGGACAACGCGGATTATCCATTTATTACCAATTCTAGGATCCGTGACTTAGAATAACAAGAAAGAGTGGTGCATATATAGATTAATATTATTAATTTCTATATGTAATTTAATTTCAAATCCATAAATGTGATTAATTTACTCTTTGAAATATTTGTGTAAATTAAAACAATTGTTCCATGTCATATTCTGATTTAAAAATAGTAAAGTTGGCTGGTTGATTCTTACGATAATAGTCGAAAAGAGATATGAAACACACGTTTCACTAATGAATTTCCATATTCCTTATTTGAATAATAATAATGATAAAAACATTATTATTCAAATCCACTATTCTTGAGTTTATTTGGTGCGGCCACAGTTTCTTCCAAGAACAATCCTGCTTTTAGTCTCATCTGATTCAACAACATTTTCTAATAAAGTTGAACCTAACTAAAACATAAACTTCTGGACAAATGGTTTTACTTAAAAAAAAAAGAAAAAAAAAAAAGAAGAAGAAGCCAATTAGCATTACAAGTCATATAGCCCAACAGCTTATAAGAATAATACATACATCACACCATATAATTTGGTAATACAGCAAGTGTTCTGTTCAGAATTATTTTAATTCATTCAATGTACACCATTAATAGAAAAATTACAATATTAGTCTTGTAAGTTTAACATGTTTTGGATTTTAATTTTATAACTTGTCAATGTTTGACTTTCATTAGTAACTCGGATTTGTGTGTGTGTGTGTGTTTTTTTTTTTTTTTTAGTCCAAAGCCATTAAATCCATAAAATATTGCTTATTTGGTAATGATATGCTCATGTGACGAAAATAAATATATATTATACATATTAAAATAAGTCTAAACAAAAATAAAGATAAACAACGTGTTTCATCACATTTTGAAATATTTGGTGTCGTTTTGCCTTATTTTTCTTGTTTGTTTTTATTTAAATTTTTACTTATGTGTGTGTATAAATTTGTTTGATTATTATTTACGCTTTTTAGTTGTGATGACTAGAAGTGCAGGGACGTGAAAAATTCCACGCAGTGATGTGTCGTACTTCTCATAGTGACAACTCTTATCATATGACTGCAATAGTGACTTAGTTAAGGATAAAGCGTGTTTTCAAAGGTGAACTTCTATATGGTTCCCACTTCTCCGGTAAATGTAGTTGTTCGATTTTGTCACCTTGCATATTTCTTGAGCCATACGTTTAAATATAAACTCTCATAAGCCAATAAAATAATTAATTGGTTTCCATGTCTAACTTTTCTTTCCTTTTTATATAAAAGTATACATGTTTTTATGATACGATATTACGAATCTTTCTCAAATAAAATATATATATCAAAAAATTTACATGTGAGACTGTCTCACATGAATTTTTTGTAACCATGCAAATCCTTTCACACAACTAACTATTAGTGGATGATCAAAACGAACATAAATTCTTTTTAAAAAAATGAAAAATAAACTTAATTCATATATATATTATCATATTTTACTAAAAAAAAAAAACATAAATCGTCTATTTCAAAGAAATTTCAAACGGGAATCAAAGTCAATGTGTACGTTAAAATTAAAAACCAGACAAATCAAAGAAGTTCATGGTTGACATGAGCCCATCCATCCATGATCTCATAAAATAACACACGGAAGTATATTTTCGAATTTTTGCACAGAAAAATCTATAATTTAACTTTATCACGGAATAAAACTTATGTTTCCCAAAAGAATAATCTCTATTAATCATTTCATCACCTTAAATTCATTGAATTGTAGTAACACAGTGAACACGAATTCCGTGTTACATAATTGGACCCTTAAATTCATCAAATAATCAAAATCAAACAAGCAATTATTATAGTCGGTCCCAATCAAGTGAACATTATCCATAATCATTAGGCTTTTGTACCCCTTTGGAATATTGAGAACAAACTGACCAAATTTTATCCCAAAATATTTAAAAAAATATTTTTTTGAGATTCAGAATTTTTTTTTTAATATTAAGAATGTTTAATCCAATATCGCCGAACAGAAAAAGTAATGTAATTTATTATAATTAAATCATTAGTTTCACACAAGTCTTCGATTTTGATGAGAATACTTAAGTAGTAAAATTTTGTTATTATCATCATCTTTTTTAATATTAACGTGATTATGGAATTATTATTTCACAATATTGGGAAAAAAAAAACGTGTATCCGCCTTTCCAGGTGATGGATTACAAACAGAAGCCGCTATTTGTTATAGTCTGAAGGATGGGCTTTTTTTTGTTATATTTGGGGGAAAAATACAAGACTTTGTCCTCTATATTTAAGTCGAAATGTGAGATTGATTTCACTAATTAATTTTGAAATGATGATTTGTGTTGATTGGATCTATTATTATACCTGTATAATTTTTAAGTTGAATTAAAATTTTGAATAAATTGCAAGCACTCGTGCAATGGACCCTCATATCCTATCTCTAAATAATTCAAGGGTGTAATCAAAACAAAAAAGTCATTAAAGTTAAAGCAAAAGAAAAAGGAAGAAAAAACAAGGGAAGCTAGTTTCAAGTTCACGCCATTTATAAGCCAAACGGCTTCATCAAATAATGTTTGCAGAAGTCAAGGTAAACAACATTTTCAGTTTTGAGTCCTGAATAAGATTCTCATCTCAAAAATGAAACTTGGCGTACGGGATGCGTCAATAATGTCAATTCGATGCTGGTAGGAGGGTTCCTGGACATCCAACATTGAATTATGCGCTCAGTACTTAGGGGGCGGCTGTTGTGTTGGCAGAAGTCCGTAGCGCTTTTTCAGAAGAACTCTCTGCCTTGCGTATTTATCATCCGGTGAGAAACGGGCTGCATTTGGGAATAAGAGGACAATAAGAAAGATATCCGTAAATATATGAACACACACACACACAAATATATGAATTGAACAAAGGATTATTGTTTTTTCAATGAGATTATTTTGCAAGATATGATTTATTCGTACAATATTTATTAAATATTTAAACAACCAAGATTTAAAAAATGCAGAAAAATACATATTTCAAGCAATTGAGGCAGTAAATAATGGACTCCAGCTCTCATTTGCTCAATCATTTCCTCAAAGACAGACAAAAATGTTGCACAATCTAGCATGAAAAAAACAAGCAAGCACACACAAAGATGCATCCAACCATCAAGAGAAAAATGACTCGCAGTTCAATATGCTTAAATTTAGTTTGGTAAAATTACCAGGATGAGCAGATCGTGTGGCCAAGCCAAGAGGTGATTCCTTCTGCGTAGATAAAATGGTTCAGTTGTCATTCAAATTTGTGTGCCAAAAAAACACCCTTACCAGTAGTTGATAAAAACGAAGAAAAGGTGGTAAGCCATCACAAGTGCAAAAAACAAGCAAATAAAGTAGCGTATACCCGAAGTTATGAATTTTCAGAGGCCCATTATCATTTGATGATAAGCCCAGTAATGAAGCCCTTAGCCAATAATTTGGTTACATAAACACAGGGGAATTTGTAGTTAAATAGGTTCAAGGACATGGGGATCCAGAAATGGGAAGTCCACGGATGATGGGAAAGACATGGGAAACATTTCTGAAATTCAGAGTATCAACCACCAAGGTAGCTGACATGGGGAGCTGGTAAGCAACGATAAAAGTGATACATGCCATAAAATGACTATTGGTAAATTTAGGATGTAAAATGTCTATTGCTAACAACTAATCTAAAACCTACAAAGCTTCGAAATCCCTCGAGTTTTGTCCAATTTCATAGAAGTTGGACAGTTTTCATTGTGTACTTGCAACACGGTGCACCCACATGCACGGCCAATAGATAACAAACAAAAGGTCATAAAATCTGGCCATGACACCTCGTCCCAGAGCATGTCTATAATACCATTCTAGATAGCTCTGATCCTAGCTAAATATCAATGCCAGCTTATATCTAAAGTCTAAACCCGAGCAGTTTCCGCCTCTCATGTAAAACTACTCGAAACAAACATTTCCGCAAAGCCATGTTTAGATATTAAGATGAAAAGCGGAAGCAAGCAGCATCGTTGAACTACACAGTGTTTTGAGGGTAAAACTTACATGAAAATAAAACGGCCCAAATTTTACATTTTTGAGCACATATTGCACGCACACACATTTTTGGCAGTGAAGTCACAAATCAGTAGAAACAAACCTTCGTGGTGTAAACTTTGTCACCGTTTTCGTTGATGTAAAACTGGAGATACATCTTCACTAAAACTTCACCTGTATTCAGAAAATCAGGACCGATTTCTTGTAAAAAAATGCTCATGTATATCCAGAGAGTTTCAAACTAAGCACCGAGCAGATAACAGAATTGGAGCGCAGAATTTTTTTAAACCCTAAAACTCCAAACTTGAAAGTTCCTGAATTTTTCATAGAAATGTGACGTGGGTTTTTTTATTATTGAGTATAATCGAAAGAAATATACGAAATTGAGGCAAGAAATTTACCTGAAGCTCTATTTCAGATTCTTAACTCTTCTTCACCTTCAGCGGTTGGGCAACAACTAGGGCTTTACACAACCTAATGTACAGTTTTTATAATTACTATATAACTCGTATATATACAAATACAAATACAAATACAAAAACAAATTATTTATTGGTAATTTACTTAACCTCCTCGTCGTTTGTGTATTTGCCAACAGCCCCTTCACAAATAAATAAAATATGGATTTTAGTGGACAAAAAATAAAATATAAGGAGTTGAATGCGAATAACCTATTATTTACCATCGGGCCGGGTCTTGTACCCCCCGCGGTATGGTTTTGTACAGTTGATTTTTCGGTTTGTTTATCTGTAGTTTTGCTTAGGAGCTTCATTCCTCTCTGCTCTTTCCAACTTCCGAGATTAAATTCAGTTCAAGATTCCAGAACGATGTCGTACGAGGAGGAGGATGAGACCTTCGAACACACCCTCCTTGTTGTCCGCGAAGTCTCCGTCTTCAAGATCCCTCCCCGCCCCACCAGTGGCGGCTACAAGTGCGGGGAGTGGCTGCAATCGGATAAGATCTGGACGGGCCGTCTCCGTGTCGTTTCCTGCGAAAACCGCTGCGAGATCCGGCTCGAGGACCCCAATTCCGGTGAGCTCTTTGCCGCCTGCTTTGTTCTCCCGGGGCAGAGGGAGAACGCCGTCGAGACAGTGCTGGATTCGTCCAGGTACTTCGTGCTGAGGATCGAGGATGGTCGTGGGAAGCACGCTTTTGTAGGATTAGGGTTTAATGAGAGGAACGAGGCGTTTGATTTCAATGTCTCTCTGTCGGATCACGAGAAGTACGTGAAGAGGGAAGGGGAAAAGGAGTTGTACGGTGGTGGCGATGGCGAGGGCGGGGCTGAGGAGGGGCGTATTGATATTGATCCCGTCGTTAATCACAGATTGAAGGTGATCTCGTTATATAATTTATGTCTATTGGTCTTCAAATTGTTATATATCTTTGCATTGAAGTTTAGAATGCGATTCTTAGATTATCTGTAAATCAACATGGAGTTAATTAATCTGCTAAATTCTCTTGGATAACTGTTTTAAATTGTTTGTTGATCGAAGAATTTGGCATTGAATGTAGGAGACGTTTCAAATGAATCTAGAATGTGATTGGATATAAAATAAAAGCTTTTTCTATGTGGTTTGGATGGAGCACTTAAAGCCAGAAAATTTAGCTTTGAAGGACTATTTAGAAGTATAAAGACTTTGTCTTCGAGATAGTGAATATCATGTTCACAAGTCTGCCATCATTATTAATAAGGCAGGAAAATAATGACTTTTTGAATAAAAATAGTAATTCTTGTCTCGTCTTTAGTGGGTAGCAGAAGTGAATCTTAGATGGATGTTCGCATGTAGTGACCTGTTGATGAATCAAGATTGTACATCTTCATGTCCTAACTTTGGGTATTCAAGAATTTTGGCTCAGTTCCTCAGAGTTCCTGGCTGTTCTATATGTTTTTTCAATTATATACTGCATTAGACAGTAGACCTTTGCTCGTTCTGAATGTGTTTTGTATCTATTACTTTTCATGAGCGAAGTTGCGTTTTTTTTCCATCCTAAAAACACTTGTATTGTCTGGTAGTTATTTTTGAGCGTCTTAATATTTTCTTGAAAGTGAATATGACTTGGACCGAGGATTATATTTCCCCGTTCTTGAGTAGAGAGGGATTGACGTTTGTTGTTTTGGGTGTTAGGAAGGGGAAACAATTCGAATAAATGTAAAGAACAAGTCATCAAGTGGAACAGGCATGCTTTCTGCTGCCGGAAAGTCTGCAACTATCAGCCTAGCTCCTCCACCTAGTGGAGCAGTAAAAGTGAGGTCTCCTCTTCCTCCTCCACCCAATGATCTGGCTGCTGCTAAGATGAAATCTGCCAGTCGAGATTCTGCTGTGAAGGGAGGCAACGAGAATTCAAGAAACTCGAGCGATCCTCTTTCAGATCTCTCTACACTTGAGGTATTCCTCATTTACCTTCACCATAACGAAGTCACCCCCTCAGATAGAACAATTTTAAAGTCAACCCCTCCTGGAGAAAGATTTGTTAAGTCGACCCCTCAACCAAGGATGGCTTTAAATATATTCTTGTTACTTGAATCCTACATTTTATGATCCATCAGATACATATATCATCACTTGTGCTTCCTCCCTCTAAATATCATGATTATTTGATTGCATGTATGTTAATAGATAAAGTGAGCAATTAGTTGAAGACGCCCTTCCTCGTGCTTATAGCAAATATTTCCTGTTTAATCTGCAGAAGAACCTCCCTTCGACTGGCGGATCAGGGTCTACTAAAACCTCAGCATCAGCTGGCTGGGCAGCATTTTGAGAATTTTACATAACAACACGAAAGTGTCTTTCATTGTATTAAAATATCTAATTGGATACTCAAATTAAAGTTGAGAACTTAGACATTCAGTATTCTCCACTCCGATCCTGAAATTCGCGTTTTTATGTATAATATATATTTTTTTAGTTTTTTTTAATGATGATTCGTTTTATCATCTCATGTCCCTTATAATGAAATTTCTGGAAACTATGTAACATGTAAACATCTCATTTGGAAATCAATGTATGTTTCTGACAAGGTTTTATTTCATTTTCAAATTTTCTCTTCAGCTCTACTTGCTCAATATTGAAAAATTGTATGTTATGCAAATGAAATCGTAGTTATTTTTCCCCTTAAATATTGAAATCACTGATCTTAAGTTTAACTCTCATTCTTGAGAATGAAGATACATAAAAGATCACACGAGTTTGGGATTTAATTAAAAGGTGGCGATATGTGAATGCCGTGGGCTAATTGAAAGGAGGCTATTGGTTTGTGGACTAATTTTTGTTTTCAAGCATAAATATTTTAAATTTCTGAAGCAAATGCTAATTTATTTATCAATTCTATTTGTACTTACATCTTGTTATAAAAATTAAGGTAGAAAATTTTTGAAATACGGGTCAATAAATAAAAAGAAACTATGTACAATATTTAATTAGAAAACAAAGACCACTGCTTCTAAATTGTAAGCCTCTTGGCCTAATTGTATTTAATGTCTGTCTATATGAAACATAACTCGAGTTCGACACCTATCTTCATGTCTCTTCCCAAATATCACAAAAACTATTGCTTCTAAAACAAGCAAATGGGGTGGCACATCGTCTTGCTGCTCATGCTTTAGACGAGGATCTCGATAACTTTATTGTTATTATTCCACAATTTTTTTAGAAATATTGTATCATTTGACATAGTTTAATGAATCCATATTTACCCTAAAATAAACAGGCAAAATAATAAATAATAAATAATAAATAATAAATAATAAATAAAAAGACCATTACTTGAAAGTATCCATGACATAAAACCATGGAAAAACTAAAGATTGACAATTTTTATATTATTTACTTAAAAATTTAAATTTAATAAAAATCTAAAATGAGGAATGCATGCACACCCCATGCTGATACTCGTTATTCAGCCTATGTGCATGGTTGTAATTTGCTGATGGGTTTCCTCCCTTCCTCTCTCAAGATTTGGCGGTAACCCGATCTTCACGCCTAATGCTCTCCCATATTGCCAAATTCGTTTCTTTACCTGGGTAGTTTTCTTTGATGATGTTGTCTGTTTCTATCCCGTGGATTGTAATTTGTATCAATAATCGATAATCCTACGTTGTCGACTAATTTAGAGTCGTGTGGATTTTAGTCTGGTGAGGGTTGTCGAATTCTTGGAATTCAAGGTATGGGTATTATTTTGTTTCATGTGCGAAAATTGTCTTGGAACAGGAAAAACATAGATTAACGATTTGACATTGAATGGATTCTAATCAGATGAATTTTATGGGTTCTCGGTTCGATGGTGGGATTATTGGAATCTTAAAAGTTCAAGTTATTTTCTTGTTTTAGTTTCTCCGAACACAGTTATTGCAAAATTTAGACTAGCGATAGCATGGAAGCCGACAGAGTATCTATTGGAATCTTTGGCTCGAGAAAAATTTATTCTTTTTTCTAATCTTGCTCAAAATCATTTTTTTTAATCTTGATTTTCATTTATATTGTTGATATGGGCTTTAGTGTTTTATAACGTGTGAGATGTCAAAAAGAATTTTTGATACTTTAAAGACATTCTGAGTTAGCCGGTTCTTGTTTTGCCCGAGATGGCCATTAGCATTCTGTAGGCAAGTATTACGCATAAATATTAGTTTAACAGTGATGATAGGCCACCAACAAGTTTTGATATTTCATGCATGCCTTTGTATTTGTTATCGTTGTACGTGTGCTATTCCTTACGTGGTACTGAAACTGTGGAGTGCTCTTTATAAGTTTTGCATTTGATGGATGAGATGAATGGTGTCTGAATAGAATGAGAGACTTGGTTCGAGTTATGTGCCGATTTCCTCTTATGCTGAGGGGATAAGGAATTAATGGATTCGGCAAGGAGTTGGTTCCAGAAGTTTCAACCACGAGAGCGCTTAAGGTCATCTGCTCAAAAGGATTCAATGGGCAGTATAAGAGAAGATCCGAAACCACTTTCGGATGAGGAAGCCTCAGATCTCACAAAACAGAAGGTTGCTGCTGCGAAGCAGTACATTGAAAATCACTACAAGGAGCATATGAAAAACCTTCAGGAAAGGAAAGAGAGGTACGGTACCTAAACGAACTTTTCGTGTTCTGTTTCCCGATATAAAGGAATGCTTTACTAGATAGTCTTTCCAGCATCAACATCTACATTGGGAACGCTTAATTTTCATACAATTTTTCCATACTAAATTTATTGAACAATAAATCTTTGTCTATCAGAACCTAAGAGCAATGAGTTAGTATTTTGGATACGCAAGCGTTTTTTAAGTGATTTTGTAAATTTTGAGTTTGTGTTGCAGAAGACGTAGTGTCAATAAATTAACTATTGAGAATAAGTAAGAACATGAATGCATGCACTTGAATTTGTTATAGAGATTTGATGATAAAATGTTTATGTCTCCTAACCAACCACGCATGCTCCCCACATCTTTTTGTCCTTGAAGGTTCTAACAGTTGGAAGGCTTTATCTCACCGTGTAATACTTGTGCAAAAAAAGATACAAGTGTACATTAATCTAGACGAATATTTTTTTACAAGAATGAATTAGACTTACAAAAACAAGTCTCAAAACCTCAATGATTGACTACTGGAAAATGAGATAAAAACAAAAGCAGAGGACTTGTGATGTTTATTGAATTGAGCTTGAATGACTTGTACTTTGCTTGTACTGGCTCTTGCATTTTTCTTTAGCTGCAAGCCCTTTATTGACAGTGCATTTAGCCTCCCAGGGCCAGGAGTCAATTTTCGGCCCCCGAAATAATCATCAATTTTAAACCAGTCATTTTCTCATCCACACCTTGAACATGTCCCGGGAACGTCATCGATGTTACGATCAACATCCGGGACACTCTCCCAATAAGCATTTGGACATGATTTTGGGTCTAAAATATCATTAAAAGAAATATAATTCGGAGAATAAAATACATTTTAATGCCTTAATCTCCTTACAATTTTAAGGTTGAGATCTATAAGCATTTATGGCATTATTTTATGAAACCATAATTTTAATTCTTGTCATTTTCTGGGTAGAAAATGCTGCTTTAACACATCTCGATCATTTTGTGTTAATCAGGCGTAATTTACTTGAAAAGAAGCTAGCTGATGCTGATGTATCTGAGGAAGATCAAAATAACTTACTTAAATCATTAGAACAAAAGGAAACTGAATATATGCGCCTTCAAAGGCAAAAAATGGGTGTTGATGATTTTGAGTTGTTGACAATGATTGGAAAAGGAGCTTTTGGCGAGGTAAAGATTTGTATAAGTACTTCACTTACTCGGTTGTCATAAATTTCATAGGTTTTCCTTCTATAATTTCTTTAATCCTGGCATCATATTCATGAATTTTTGAATCAGATGTTCTAAGAGATCGAAATGCCTTTCAATATAGATTGAGTCAAACAAATAATTGTTGCTTTTTTTATTTTTTATTTTGGTTATACAGGTTAGAGTTTGTAGGGAAAAGACTACTGGCCATGTGTATGCGATGAAAAAGCTTAAGAAATCAGAAATGCTTCGTAGAGGCCAGGTACCTAAATATGAACATTTGATGATTTTGGTGTAGCCATGTTTATATTGCTGGTCCTCAATTAGCATATTTGTTAGGTTGAACATGTGAAAGCTGAAAGGAATCTGCTTGCAGAGGTGGACAGCACTTGCATTGTGAAACTATTTTGTTCTTTTCAAGATGAAGAATATTTGTATCTCATCATGGAATATCTGCCCGGTGGAGATATGATGACTTTATTGATGAGAAAAGATATCTTGACAGAAGATGAGGCCAGATTTTACGTAGCAGAGACGGTTTTGGCTATTGAATCTATCCATAAGCACAACTATATACACAGGTTTGTTGATATCTGTTTTTAATTTTCAGTTTGACTTCATCATGGATATTGCTTCAGTTGATCTGATATTTTCCCCCTTTGAATGCTTAATTTGCTACAGAGATATCAAGCCTGATAATTTACTACTTGATACATACGGTCATTTAAGATTATCAGATTTTGGCCTGTGCAAGCCTTTAGACTGTAGTTCTCTAAAAGAAGACTTTTCAGTTGGAGACAGCTTCAATGAAACTTCAAGAAGTGATGAAAACTCTACTGCTCCAAAACGCACTCAACAAGAACAATTACAACATTGGCAGAAAAATAGGAGAATGCTTGTAAGTGGTGACAAACTTTTTAATATTCACGTGGCTTTTCTTCTAATTGTTGACAGCTCAGTACCATAGTTTCTTTTTTAATTATGCATATTTTTTGACTGCAGGCTTATTCCACAGTGGGTACACCTGATTACATTGCTCCAGAGGTTCTTCTAAAGAAGGGTTATGGAATGGAATGTGATTGGTTAGTTCCTATCATCTAGAAGTGGAAATTTTTCTTTCCTCTTGGTTTCGTTTGTATTGAGTAACTGATATCAGAACTGGACATCAAAAATAGCATTTTAGTAGTTTTTTGTTTGTAAAAGCTACTGCATGTGCTCCTTTCCCTCACAATACCTATTTCTTTGATTTATTTTTCAGTTTTCTGTTGCCTGTCTGTTTGAGTTATGGATCGGGGAAGATGATCTTAGCCATCATTTATTGGAAAATGAGACGTGTTATCGTTGTGCAGGTGGTCTCTTGGTGCTATCATGTTTGAAATGCTTGTGGGATATCCACCCTTCTATTCTGACGATCCTATGTCAACTTGTAGGAAGGTATGGTTTTTGTTTGCTTTTCTAACGTGTCAAACTGCATTAGAGTAATTGGGCTACTGCAGTAAATATGAAATCAAACTGTATGTCTCTCCTGGGATCCTACTATTGTGGTATCAAAAGTGTTTTTTGGAACTCTGTTCTGGGTCCATTTGCATGCTTCACTCAAGAGTATTCAAGTGTCTTAACTTTTTATCAGTTAGCAAGGTTACTTGAGGAAATTTCTTCTCCCTTTTTATCTTATGTTTTGGTGATGAGTTATTGATTGAGGATGGAGTTGTAGCTAAAAAGGTCTAAAATAATCATATTCATTAGTTCTTGCTGCTATTTTCTTCGGTGAATATTGTGGTTTCAAACTTCAATTCAAAGGTATCTGGAATCTTTAATCTTTCTTATACTTAGCCCGTTCTGGTTTATAATTGGAACGCTTATTAGGAGTATTGGCTAAATTTGCAGATAGTGAACTGGAGAACACATTTGAAATTCCCAGAGGAAGCTAAACTTTCTTTAGCAGCAAAAGATCTGATAAGCAAATTACTTTGTAGTGTCAACCAGAGGCTCGGTTCAAATGGAGCGGAAGAAATAAAGGTGTTTTGATGCGTGCTTTCTGCTATATTTTTTGATCACTCGCCTAAGTTTATGGCAAATCATTTAATTTGGGTACCCATTTAGGCTCATGCTTGGTTTAACGGAATTAACTGGGACAGCATTTACCTTATGGAAGCTGCATTTCTTCCAGAAGTCAATGATGAGTTGGATACCCAAAATTTTGAAAAGTTTGAAGAGGTATTGACTTCTCTTCACTTGAACATTACATTAGTTTCTGGAATTGTTGATGTTTTGGGGGGATGTATCAATAATTTTGATTTTTATGTTTTGCCTACAGGCTGAAAACCAATCTCGTACTTCATCAAAATCTGGCCCATGGAGAAAGGTAGATATGCTGTCAGATATGGAGAAGAAAACCTATATTTAATTCAAAGTTCAGATGTTTAATACTTTGCAAAACAAGGTTTGCGCATGATATGGCAGTGCCTAATGGCTAATGACACTAATATTATTTTTTGTTTTTCCTCATTCTGCCCAGAAAAAGTGTATCCTCTTTGACTTTGAAAGTACAGTAAGCACTTAGCCAAATCAAATTCTAAATTGTAGGCATCACCTTTGAGAGAGAAAACTTATTGCGGATAGAAATGGGCTTGAAAAATTAGAAAAAAAAAGTTTAGGCCTTCTTTGAAATGCAAAGTTTAAGTCTGAAAGCATTTTGTGTTTACTGTAAACTCTAAAATTATAGGTGGAACGCAAATTTTATATTTAAATTTTATAAATATGCAAGTTTCCTCGCGAAACCAAAATCCTACATCTGCTCTAGTCTAAATTCAAATTTAAAGTTCTAGTTTTCATCACATTCTGCTTGGGCTTGGGCAGAGTTTCACCGAGTCAAACAGTTGAAAAGCTTGGGAAGCAAATGTGTGGTTTTGATAAACATGTTTTTTTGGTATATTTATCTTTTGGTTGAGAATTGAAAATACTATGGGGCAGCCTGCAAAAATGTCTGGTGAAGTTCATATTGCCCCTGCATTCGCCTGCCTTGATCCATTTTTACCATTTTTTCAGTTAATCTTTCTTTTGTTTGTGAACTGAACTTCATTAGAGACTTGAACACTTTTTGTGATTCATGTTTTTGTACCTGGTTGACCTCAAGCTTATTTTTCTTTCTACTTCTAGATGTTGTCGTCCAAAGATGTCAATTTTGTCGGGTACACTTACAAGAACTTTGAAATTGTCAATGACTACCAAGTTCCTGGAATGGGTATAACATCTCTCCCTCTCTCCTTCGTGTTTGTTGCTTCCTGTACTTCGCGATATTGCTGCAATTGTTTTCTCATATTCTGCACTTACCATGATTCATACTGAATCTCTTTCGTTTTCTGTTCGTTCCCAGCTGGACTAGAGAAAAAAAATACCAAACCAAAGAGGCCAACAGTCAAGTCGCTGTTCGGTATGTTAGCTAGCACATTCTATTTACTTCTTTTCTTTAGCACATTCACTATCTCTGTGGCCAAATGTGCAACACTGATGCTTTTAGATCATAAGAAAACCGAATAAGCCAATCTGAGCAAGAATTTTGGATCGGGGCATGTCTGTATGTTGGCTTATACAACAAGGCTCCCTGGGGTCCAGAGAATGCTCTCTTTTTAACATATTCTAGCAGCAAGCTTATAATTTTTCCTATTTAAATCATTTTCATTTGTATCTCTATCTTACGACAGAGGATGGCTCGGAATCATCAGAGACAGCCAGTCAATGAGTTTCAGGAAATAGCTACCGTTCTTTTGACAAGTTTCAGGATATGGCTGAGTAATTTTTCTGATTAATCAATGTCCCCATAATATTTTCTCTTTGGTGTATGTAGTGAAGCTGGTACTGCTATGCATTTGTGTGAGTAAAATTTTTTTTTTTTTTTGGTGTTCAAACTAAATAGGTTATTTGAAGTATTAATTTTCGGTTGCAACTTGCCATACTTGATTGAATTTTCATAATTGTATTTTTTATATATTTTAACTTCACCAATTATTTCACATCTTTTTTCATTGCCGCCAATTGAGTGAAAATATGGACGAGATGAATTGAAAATTTCAAGAAAATGGAGCAAGTTCATGCCAAAATATAATTAAATGTAAAGTGTAAATATCATGATAAAAAATAATGAAATTTTTACTCTTAAAATTTCAAGAGGAGTACCATTGAACTTACCTGGCTCAATAAAAAAGTGTAATAAATTCCAAACTTACAACATTACTCATTTGTGTTACACGGTTTGCATGTTTCTATTGGCCATTAGCCATCGGCTTCACCTGCCTGTCTTACTATGCCGGCCGAGCCTTGTGGGAAGGGAATATAATAACAGATGAAACTTTTGCTTTAGCGCTCGTACTTCGTACCATTTTTCCTTGTTTTTTACTCTTCTTGATGGATCCATTATGACATAAGAAGATTTTAATAAAATTGCACATAAAGTTCGAATAGCTCTTCGTCGACCCTACAGATTCATCTTGAGCTCTACAAATACTGGCCTGCACATCCATTTGCAGCCTCCCCACCGCAGGGTCTTTTTTATCCTGTGCTAATAATTCCCTTGCAATATAAAAAACCAAGTTACATGTTATGCTGATAACATGAGGGTTGGATAGTTTTGCTTGTGTAATGCAACCTCAGGAACAAATGATCTTCCCCAATTATGGAATCTCTGGGAAGAATTCTGCTAAGAATTTGGAGAGGAATGAACTGTCTCAATGGGTGGAAAATGTCACCAAGCAACTGATAGAAGACTTGCCTGAAACTGAAAATGAGACTGTGGAGGAAAGTGCGGGTGTGGCGGCTTTTTTGGATGATTTACGGCCCCGAAAAATGTCCCGAAAAGATTCCAGGGAGAGCCCCGGATCTGTAATTCACACTCACCATGGATGGAGTAATGATCATCGGATTCTAGATGATCAAAATACTTTCAATCTTGAAAGCGATCCCTCATGCGAAGAACCTGGCCTAAACTTGCTGACACTTCTTTTGGAGTGTGCTGTTGCTATATCTGTGGATAATCTTGGTGAAGCTCACAGAATGTTACTTGAACTCACACAGATGGCGTCTCCATACAGCGCTTCATGTGCAGAACGAGTAGCCGCATATTTCGCAACAGCTATGTCTAGCAGAGCGATCAATGCCTGGCTTGGAGTCTGCTCACCTCTGACCAATCACAAGACCGTGAATTCTGCATTCCAAATCTTTAACAATGTCGCCCCATTTATAAAATTCGCGCATTTCACATCAAACCAGGCTATCTTGGAGGCGCTCCATTGCCATGAGAGGGTTCATATAATCGATCTTGATATTATGCAGGGGTTGCAATGGCCAGCCTTGTTTCACATTCTTGCAACTCGGGCTGAGGGCCCGCCTCAGGTCCGAATGACTGGGCTGGGAAGCTCGATGGAGCTGTTGGATGAGACCGGTAAGCATCTCTCCAACTTCGCTAGGCGTCTTGGAATGTACTTTGAGTTCAATCCAGTAGACAAGAAGTTTGGAAACATAGTAGACATATCCAGGCTCAAAATCAGGAGAGGTGAAGCATTAGCAGTACACTGGCTGCAGCACTCGTTATATGATGCAACGGGACCTGATTGGAACACGATGAGGCTCCTCAACGGTCTCGGGCCGAAAATCATCACATTAGTAGAGCAAGAAATTGCTCACGAGGGTTCATTTCTAGACAGGTTTGTGAGCTCCCTCCACTACTACTCAACCATATTTGATTCTTTGGGAGCTTTCTTGCCTGTAGACGATCCGGCCCGATATCAAGTGGAGCATTGCCTATTACAGAGGGAGATCAACAATGTTCTGGCGGTCGGCGGCCCGGCCAGGAGTGGGGAAGACAAGTTTAGGCTATGGAGGAGTGAGCTTCTGAAGACCGGGTTCGTGCAAATCCCGATGAGTACAAACTCAGTGGCTCAAGCACAGCTGATACTCAACATGTTCCCACCTGCTCATGGGTACAGTCTTGTGCAGGGAGATGGAATGTTAAGGCTAGGGTGGAAGGAAACTAGTTTGTACACTGCCAGTGCTTGGACTTCATTATATCCTTAAAGCTTACCTTCTTTTTGGTTAGTTTTGATTGTAGGTTATGTATTCTGACATCAATATTATTCTTTAGGTTTAAATGATAAATAATTTGGGTGACTAAAACATGAGTAGGTGTTTTCCGAAAGATCAATCATGTCTATATTTACAATATATTTTTTGATCCAAATAGAATATCTCACACAATTTTTGTGTTAAAACAATACATACATAATCGCGACATACCCTACAAGTATAATTTGATTAATCTTCAAATTCTTTATCAAAACAAAAACATCGACTTAAATCAAATGCATCTTCCGAACGCTACCTTGTTAAATTTTGTGGAGCCTCACTGCTACTATGCTGGTTCAAAAGATCTGTCTGTTCAAAGACCATGTTCATTTCATTACCTTGGAGCCGTCACTACTTGGAACATCAGAATTTATGTTATGCAAAAAAATATTAAAACTATGTTAAATGTTTGCTAATAGATAAAATATGTTGTATTGTTTAAATATTTTATTTATTTAATATTCACATGTTTGATGAGATTACAAATTGAAAATAAGGACAAAATATTTATTTTTTAACTACAATTATTTTAAACTTGAAGTAAACACAAGTTGATGCATGAATGTTGAATCTAGTGTTAATAGCATTCCACACTATCTATTTAGTTTATTGTTAAATAAAATTTCTCTTAAAATTCCTTTCCATATATTATAATTTACCTTACAAAAAGTTAAATTCAAAACTTAATTTGTATAGCAACAACAAAAAAATTAAGAGTAGGTCTCTTATGAGACGGTCTCACGAATCTTTATCTGTGAGATGGGTCAACCCTACCGATATTCACAATAAAAAGTAATACTCTTAGCATAAAAAGTAATATTTTTTCATGGATGATCCAAATAAGAGATCTGTCTCACAAAATACGATCCGTAAGACCGTCTCGCACAAGTTTTTGTCAAAAATTAATATTTTAAAAAATATCATATACAAATATAAATTAAATATGTTTAACAAAAATATATTTTTAAAAACTTTGATATATTTTAATCAATGTTCAAATTTTAGAAAAAAATACACAATCGAAATAAATCAACAAGCATTTTTTAAAATCAGTGATCAACGTATCAATGTAGACAAACCAAAATTCAACTTGAGTTTGTTCAATCAATGGTTGAGATTAAATCAAATTTATATCTTCTATCAAATTTTTAAATTGATTTACAATTATATTAATCAAATAATGAGATTAAACTTTCCTTTAATATTTTCACTATTATCCTCACTATATGTTATTTTATACAATTATTAATTAAAATTAGTAATTATGACTATTTTAATAAATAACTAAAATACAAATAAACTAAATTACTTATAGATAGTACAATTAGAAAATA
>NC_133306.1:26573244-26635137 GCF_012295235.1 Primulina huaijiensis
ATATATTGAAAAAATAAGAAGTTTCCTTTCTGATGCAGAGGAGTGAGGACTGCCTTATATATTCCAACCGCCAACGGTAAACTCCAAATTGGTGATGAAAACCGATTATTACCAAAAATAAAACTTAAAAGAAACAAAGCTGTGACCTTTAATCAATCATCGATCTTTTTCTTCTCCCTCTTTCTCCCAATCCAATTTGTTTCTCTCCTGGAATTTTTTCTTCCCTTCGTCTCCTTTTCATCTCCAATTCCTTAAATATTGGTCGCTTGTCTGCTCTATACGAATCGTCATGATCGTTTCTTGATTTACATGAAACTTCCGAAAAGGGGAGTTTTTTTTGCTTTGTTTTGACAGATGATCGAGGATTGGTGATGACTATGTGAATTTGGATTTCTCATCCGGGTTTGTGTTCTTGAAGGATGTAGTTCGAGGAAAGGGGGGAAGCTTGTTTCTTGAATACTCTGATTTCTGGATCCACTATTGGACCCTTGATGAAACGGAGAAACTTTTCTAACTTTTGACCCATCTTCATTGATTTTATCATCGGCTTCGTTGATGGAATCCGTTAATTTGTGGGCTTTTGTGTAGGGTGTGCGTTCTGTCTCTGATTTCTTGCGTCCACTGCCTTGGGTTGGTTTCTCCATTTTCTTGCATTATTTTGGCGGATTCTGCTTATTTTTATGCATGCGTTTGAAAAGTTGGGTGTTTGAGATCCCGATCAAGGTTAAAATTGGAGTGAACTCTTTTATATAAGTTTATTGTTGGTATTTGGGTTATCGTTTGAATCAATTGCCATGGACCATGTTGTGGGTGGAAAATTTAAGCTTGGGAGGAAAATTGGCAGTGGTTCATTTGGTGAACTTTATTTGGGTACTTAATTCTTCTAACAAAAGTGACATAAAGTTATTATGACAAAAGTGAACTTTATGTGGTCCCTTGATTTTGTGTTTCTTATCTATAGGTTGTAACAATTTTATTTGCATAATTATTCTAGGTGTTAACATATAAAATGGAGAAGAAGTAGCTGTCAAGCTGGTATGTCTTTTTGATTATTTTGTCTTCTTCCTTTTGACTGTTCTATTTGTTAGACCAAATTTGGAACAAATCAATTACATGTAAAAGTGAATATCACTGTGTTAATGATATCTGTAAAGATTTGTAATTGTTAAGCATGAACTTGTGTGACTTAACATTCTGATACCAACTTATAACAAATTTTCATTTCTCTCTATGAATTTCTGAGATTGTATGAAGGCCCTTTTCCTAATGATTTGTTATTCTCTCCTGCACTAGAGTTCATCCAGAGCTTGTTTTAATTCCTTTCAGTATTATGTTGAGAAGCTGCAAGTTGTTCTATGGATAAAACTTGAAAGTATACGTATGACGTTAGTTCTTTATTAAAATATTATAACATGTTTTCTCTTTTGGTAATACCGTTGTTGCCAGGAATCTGTGAAGACGAAGCATCCACAACTTCACTATGAGTCCAAAATTTATATGCTTCTACAAGGAGGAAGTAGGTTTTCTTTCTCTTACTCTGTCTTACAAACCCACGGATTTTAAACATTATGTCAGTTAAATTGGCTAAGATGCATGCTAGGAGACCATAATATTTGGTCTAGTTATTATTATTAGACTTTAATGGAATGATGTTCTGCAACGTTGTGGTGTTATTCTTGTAGTTTTCACATATTTTAGTAAATATGGACTCGAGTAAATTTTTTTTTCGCTTGATATCTTTTTGGCGGGTTTTTTAATAATTAAAAATAGAAACTAATTATCGGAATAAGTAAAATGTTGGGTGATGCGAAAAATATGTTAAAATGTCACTCGGGATGGGGGACAATGCACGTCCACCATCGTGAATGGCTATTTAACTTGATTTTACATTACCACCAATTTTACCTTATTCCATTCGTTTTTAAAATTATTATTGTTTAAAAGAAAAACTGTTTTTTGGCTGTACAATCTCGAGGGAAATTTTAGTTAACTTCAGATTTTCCGCAGAAGGAGCAGTTTTGAAATTTCTTATGGTGGGGCCTGTTTTGGTGCTGGGGTGATGGAGAACAATTTTATGAAGTTGGGACAGTTGCTGCAATCTTTTAAGCTTTCATGAGGATTGGAACTTCTACTCGTCTCTTTAACTATTGTAGTAGGAAGTTTTCCCTGAAAACAGTATTAATGCTAGCCGATCAATTGGTAAGCAGTTGGGATTTTTTAAGTCGACGATCAAGGTTATGATTGTAAGTACAACAACCAGTAGTCATGATAACATTCTATGATATACATTCAGATTAATAGAGCCGAATACATGCATTCTAGAGGATTTCTTCACCGTAATATAAAGCCTTACATTTTTTTGATGGGCTTGAGGTGCAAAGCGAATCATGTATGCTGCTCTATCATTCTCAGGGTTCACACTTGTGCTTGGATACGCTTCTTATTATAACAACATTATTGTTCAAATTGATGAGCATTGTCTTCTAAAATTTCTGGGTTTCTATTTCTTTCTTCTGTGATGTGGAAAAGTTCGTCAACCTTCTGGTAGAATGTTACATTTTTGTTTTCACAAAAAAAGCATTAGAATATAATGCCACATGATGTTTTTTCTTCTAGCAGTGTTTGACTATTGTTCTCTGGTCCATTTGTTGTTTATCTGTTTGGAACATCAGACTTGATTGAAAAGATTAAAAATGACCATTTATCATGAGTGAAAATGAGAGAAAGATAATGCATCTTAGAGATACTTTCACAAGGGCAACTGGCTAGTTGTATTATGTTGTTGAGCTGAAATTTCTTTTATGTACAGTTTGTGTTAAGGATATTAAATTTTTGTTTCTTTGCTAGGAGTTTTCATGTTTATTGAATTATTAACAGCTGGACTTTTCTCATTATTCAATTGAAAATTTTGACATGTACCCTTTGGATTTAAAATATAATTGTTTTAATGGATGTTTTTTTCAGGGTTTTAGCATCAGTTTCAGTGATGCTTGAGGTATTTATTGCAGGTTTATGTTATAGACTTTGGTTTTGCCAAAAAATATAGGGATCTCCTGACCCATAAGCGTAGGGTACTTTTCCCATGTATGGTGAATTGTGATTCAGAAAAGGAAATAGAATATTTTCTTATATATTGTTATTAAGCAATTCCACTTGTTCCCTAACTGGCTTGTTAGAAAATTTAGAAAAACATGGAATGGATTTGTTATGAACAAGTTGGGAATGCGGAGAAAATTGTATAAAAATAAGCGGATTCATGTACCTGATGTTTTCAATCACTCATCTCATATCAGCAGTCATACGTGTTAGGTACCTTATGTCAACCAAATATGTAAATATGTTAGCCCAATTTAAGAATACGTGGAAATAAAAGTAACTATTCTTGTTTAGGTAGTTCTAGAATAACCATATCAATCTGTTTTCTGCCCTAAAGATTTCAAATATATTCTAAAATATTAATCATCGATGACTTTCTTGACGTGAACTGATTTTCATTTCACATCAATAATCTAAAGATGCGAGAGAATGCAGTTGGGGGTTTATGAAAGCATGCAAGCTGGCTACATCAATGGCTTTCCAAGAGGCAAAATCAAGGTTTTGGTCTTTAAGCATGAGTGAACTGTTCAAATTTGTTTACAAAATGGACTTTTGGTTGTTAAGCTAGAAAAATGATTCCGTGTGTATATAATCTAATCAGTGTTGTTATCAAGGTGACTTTTGAAGTAATGATGTTCGATAGCTATCCGCTATTTAATCAAGGATCCCTATATGATCGAAATATCAGAAATGCATCAGTTTTTCCTCTCTTAAAATTTAGATACCAGTCAGTTCAGTTTAGCTTAGCTTGGACACAAATATTTAGTGAAACTTTTTGACATAGTGTTTCAGAGAAAGCAAGAATCTCACCGGCATTGCTCGCTATGCCAGTGTCAACACACCTTGAAGTTGTTAATGATGTTATCATATTATTCTGTGTTTTATATCCTTTTAAGTAGGGGCTTTCTAGGAGGGAGTTGCAATATAATTTTCCTTTTATGTGTTTTTTATTTATCTATGCTGGCAGAACAAAGCAGAAGGGATGATTGAATCTCTTGGTTATGTCCTTATGTATTTTCTGAGAGGAAGGTTGGTTAGATATGTTGGATTTGAACCATGTGTAGTTCCTGTTTTTCCTAGCTTTGTGTGATTATATCCCATACCTACTGAACGATTTTTTCCAGCATTTCATGGCAGAACCTTAAAGCTGTCACCAAAAAGAAGAAATACGACAAGATAAGTGAAAAGAAAATGTTGACTCCTCTAGAGGTAACTGAAATGTGAACCGTTTGCATTTTTTGTCTGGATTGTTTTCCGAACTGTACTCAAAGATTGAAAATTTATGAATAGCAGTTACCTTTCTCAGTTTGTTTGCATGCCCTGTCTGCCTTGGAAGCTGACTCATGCTACAATACAATTGAACTCAGGCTGAGGTAGACAGTCAATTTCACCACGTCAGTATTTTGTTGATGGACAAAAAACGAACTTGATATGTGGATTCATGTGTAATATGATAAAATTTGTCTCCAGCCTGTTTTTATTGACTGAGTTTTCAAGGAAAAAATATTTTGGTTTACCGTGCTAATATTTTGCCTCAAACTCAAATGCTATTAGGTCCGAGTTCTTTCAACAAACATGACCTTATTGGGTTTGTTTGCTGGTTTATTTGGAGGTTGAATCATCAGTAGCTAACGTGATTGACAATTATTACAGGTACTGTGCAAATTGTATCCTTCAGAGTTTGAATCATATTTTCATTATTGCCGGTGATTAAGATTTGAAGACAAACTAGACTATCCTTATTTGAAAAGGCTTTTCCGGGACGTATTTATTAGTGAAAGTGATGAAAACTGTAACCAATACTCCTCTTTACATAGTTTCCAATTTGTCTGCTCTCCTGGGATTTCTTGGTATTCAAAATGTTTAGTATGCTCTTCATATGTGAAGTATCAACTCAAGAATTTGCATTTTCACATTTCAAACATGTAGGTTACCAATTGACTATGTGTTTGATTGTACGATAGTAAAATATCCTCAGATTGGTGTGAGTTCCCGAGCAAGAGTGAGTGCTTTCATATTCTTACATTTGTTGCATCTTCTTGATTGTGTAAATTATTTAATTAATTCAGTGGCCGGAACGTCTGGTGAAGGGCCAGGAAAAACAACAGGTATTGTGAGAGCCCAGCCCGTTAACCCTAAAGCCCAGCCCACTTTCATTCATAATAATAAATAAATAAGTTTAAAAAAAAAAGTGAAGAATCGTGAATCCTCCGTCTGCTCCAGCCGAAAGTTTCTTCTTTCTTCTTCAACCCATTTCGCCGCCTTTGACCGGTCGTAACTCCGCCACCGGTTGTCAAAAAATTAAAATAAATACATTTTCAGATAGCTCTCGTCGCAAGCTACACATTGATACCCATTTTGCACAGAAATCTCACGATACTTTTCGAGCTCGTCGGAGAACGCCGCTCGTTTTCGCCGGAATTTGTGAGGAAACTCTCGGTTTAAGTTTCCTAGAACTTTACTTCGAAGCCTTGAGGTATAATTATGATTTTAAGGGTTCGAAATTTTGAGTATTTTGAATAATTCGAATTTCAACAATTAATATATATTGGATTATTGATTGTAGGTGCTATATCGGAGTCGATTGGAGGTATTAAGCTAATTTTCGAAATTTAATTAGATAATATTTCGAATTTAGCCTATTAATTTGGGAATTTATGATTTTTGAATGTTAAATCGTTATTGGGATGTGTTTATAGCATTAGAGATAGAAAATAAAAATTTTGGAAATTCCTAGAAAATATCGAAAATTTCAGATTCGGTACGATTGAATTTTCAAAATGTCAAGTTGTCCGGTATTGAGAGATTTAAGTTAAATAAATCGTTATATTTGACTTTGCGATGAGTTTTAGGAATTTTAAAGCCTAAATTATGGATTTTTAGAATTTTAGGCTAAATTAGTGAATCTTGGAAAAATAAACTGAACTTGATATGAAATGTATTATTTGCCACAGGATTGGATTATTCGAGAAATCCTTAAGAAATTTCAGTGGTAAATTAAGGGTTCAGTTGAGGTACGCATGAACTGTTTTATTATGACGTCTATATGATGTGAAATGATGTTAAGTACTTTGTAATGAGTTGTGGCGTGCCTTATGTGCTTCTGTGAATACGTGATTGCATTCATATATTTATTTGAGTTGATACTATTAGTGCATAGCATTTCGAGCCTTGACTCCTTTGATTACTATTGATATTGATATTGATCTATCGAGTTGTTGCGTCATCGATGGCGCGGGTGGGTAGGATTAGCACTCCTGATGACTTGCATGAGGGCTGAGCGGGTAGCTCCCGTACCCTCGATGCTACGTGCATGTATGAGTGGCGACTTGATGTTGCGTTGCTACATTTCTGGCACGGGTGGCCACTGTTACTGTTGTTGATGCGATTCATTTGGACTCCGTTTGGTATCCATTATCGGTTGTTACCCTTCACGCATTGCATTACATTGCATTGCATCGCATTTTACTTGATTTCATTTCATGTCAGTTATATTTGTCGTAATATTACCGGTTCGTCGTACTGGGGCCCGACCCCTCGTTTCTTTTTATGCTGTGGTTGTTTTTGATGCCATAGCAGGTTATCCAGGAGGATTTGACGCGTCTGGTGGAGCGTCAGGTAGTGGTGTCCAGTCGTCGAGTCATGGTTGAGAGTTCCCAAATATATATACTATATTATGGAGTCATACATTTACCGGGGAGATGCCCCGTGTAGCTGTACTGTTATTTTTACGATGTTTTGAATTGATAGCTGTGTGATCGAGCCTTGCCGGCTCTGCATGTGTTTAGTCCTGGCCAGTGCGGCTATAGGTTGTGAAATGATGTTATGACTTTATTTCGAGTATATAAATATTATTTGTGATGTTTTGATTTTTTTGGGATGTCCTGTTTACGAATAGGTCATGCCGAAATTTCTGTAGGCCCAAAATAGAAAATTTTAATCGCTTTCGCTGTTTACATTAAGAAATCATGGTTGTTTGGTCATTAAATCTGAATCAGGAGCACGGGCCCCCACGGGTATATAAGTCTCTTCCACCCAATTCCCTCATTCATTAGATGTATGGATTGTTCAGGAGTTAGTGAAGTTTATTATATGTTTATACTGATATGGTGCAGTGGGGCAAGATATTCGAGATCGGTTTTCAGGTGCAGTTGAAGCTTTCTCTAGAAGGAATGCTTCGGTATCAGGTCGACATGCCGAACAATCAAGACACAGATCAGAAGATATGCCTTCATCCAAGGATGTGGTATTGTTCTTTACTCATTCTCAAATAAGAAATTATGCTCTGACTCAATAGTATTTGTGTGTATGCCTCTTTCGCACTATCACATATCTTACATCTACGGAAGCACGCGAATGAAGTTGAGCTTGGTTAGCGATATATTTTAACTTGGTTCGACTTCGCAAGTTTCTTTTTTTTTTGGGGAAGAACACGAGTTGAACATCTATTATCCAATTGTTGTACTGGGACCTCGACAAGTATCAGTATCACGCAACTCAAGCCCAAAATTTTAAAAAAATTAGAACTTTGAAACGACTAGAATATTTTGAACATTTTTTATAGTTGTTCTTTAGGTATAGTGAATAATTTGATAACTTTGCTTGCCTTCCATGTATAGCTGAACTCAACACCTCCTTCATAAATTCAGGCATAAAACCCCTCATGTAGTGGTGTAAGCAGCTTGTAAGTGCCTCCAGGTCACTCACCATGTGAAATATACATAGATAGTGCCATCCTGGTTGAGCATATTGTTTACACCAGTGAATTCTTGGAAGTATAATCCTGGATCGATTTATATGCTTGAATTTTGAACTTGAAAAGTGTGAGGCCTGGGGCCGAAGAAGACGGGGGGTGATCGTCGGTGTAATGAGGTTGCACGGACAACGAGCGGTTCCTGGCAGGATTCTAGACGAAAGGAACATGAATGAACCGATCTCACACCGGAATGAGAGGGATTGAAAAAATGTTCAGGTATAGGACTCTGCAGTTGAAGAGTGCTTAAAAGATTTGATAGATACTATTCATATCAAGAAGGTGCATCTTCTTTTCGGGAGCTCATCACATAAGAACTCAAAGTTAAGCGTGCTTAACTTGGGGGTAATTCTGGGATGGGTGACCCCTTGAGAAGTTTCTTAGGGTACATGTGAATGAGGACATAAACACGCTGGAAAGACTCATTTTGGTACAGTAGGGACAGTCGTAGAATCCAAGGCGTTACAGTTGATATCAGAGCCGACCTTTCTTAGTATGGTATGGTTCGGGGACGAACCGAGCGGAAGTTGGTGGGCATGTGAGGCTCGAGGCCGAAGAGGGCGGGGGGTGATCGTTGGTGCAATGAGGTTGCACGGACAATGAACGGCGCCTGACAGGCTTCTAGGTGAAGGAAATATAAATGAACCGATCTCACACCGAAATGAGAGGGATTCCAAAACTGTTCAGGTATGTGACTATGCAGTTGAAGAATGCTTAAAATATTTGATAGGTACTACTCATATCAAGAAGATGCATTTTCTTTTCGAGAGCTCGTCACACAATAACGTCAAAGTTAAGCATGTTTCTTGGGGCAATTCTGGGATGGATAATACCCTAAGAAGTTTCTTAGGGTGCGTGTGAGTGAGGACATAAGCGTACTGAAAAGACTCGTCTTGGTATAGTGGGGAGAATCGTCGAATCTGAGGCCTTACAAAAAAAAAAGTAATTATTGTTATTAACATTCACCATCTGCGCAGCTAACCGATTCAGAAAAAGGATGTACTTCTCGAAATGGTAACTCTTCGAAAAGGGCAGCTGTTTCGATCAACAGACCAAGTTCTTCTGGTGTCGAGTAGTGGCCGTGTTGTCGAACCCAAGCCATCATCGTTCTTAAGAGCTGCTAAAGACCCTCTTCGCAGCTTCGACTTTCTCTCAATCACGAAGTAACTTTGCCTTCAGCTGTTGTTTTTTTCCATTGTCAAAAGTTCATATGACGAAGAAAAAGAAATCCGCTGCCATAATTTTCTTTTATTTTGAGCATGAATCCGCTGCCATATTCTTCAAGTAAATGTGTTGTACAAGTGTTCTCCCTGAAAATGTATATCTTATTACCGGTTTCTGTTGTAACCAATCTTGCGTAATCTTCCCATGTAGAATGGGACGTATGTGATATATCATTTCTAAATATATTATAAGGTCGTACACATACATGAAAAAATAAAATAGAACTAGTTTACACGAATCGACTTAAATAAATAATTCGTACAAATACACAAAGCATGTGCAATTGGACATTCAATGTCCTTTAATTCACATTACATGTCCCTGTAACGATTTTTTTCATACATCTAAATTTTAAAATATTATTGGTCGGAGCATTTCAATGAGATGTGTCTCAACTTACACTTCGAACCAATATTCCAACCATATAACTATGATCTAATTTACCGTAACATAGATCTAAGCTCTAAGTTCAATGCAATAGAGAAAATATACAATAAAGACTTGGAACAAATCATTACTTGAATACAATACAAGTCCACTCATCTGCCAAAAGTTGTTAGTTTACAAAGAGATTGAATTTCAAATGAAGATGTAAGCAAAACAGAACTTTTTTGTTTGGTAATATAATAGGACATGTGAATCCTGGTGAATAAACTGATACATCTTTCAAAATCCTACAGAAAAATCTTTAACATTAAAAAATATAATTCAGGCTGCAACCTCTTTCTTAAGCTTGGCGAGCTCCTGCCTAACAACACCAGCCCTCTGCAATCAGAAACAAACAAGCGTCATAGAAATCCAAGTCATAAAAATAAAATATGAAAAGCAGTTTACTGAAGGATGAAAAGTCAGTGAAAATATTAATGAAGTTTTAACAGAAGCAGCTTCAAGGTAGTAATTGGCGTATGGATTTTATCAACTATCATGTGTTAAGCCATGAAAAACATATACGGGGCCACATAACAAACCTTGATTTTTGCAAGCATTAACTTGAACCTATCGAAATCATTAAGGGCAGATCTTCTCTTCTGGACAATCAATTTTCTCCCCCATGAACTGCTCTCCCATTTGTTTTTTACATCTGCAAAATGAGTCAAAACAAGATTCAAACATCAATTGCTCTATCAAGGAGATCTATGAGTAGTGTTTGTGAATTTGTTTAGCCACCTGCAGCCTCCATAGCCGCAACAAGAGTCTTCTTCTTCGGGACCCTTTTGATGTCGATCTTTATGTCTGTGAGAGACAGCCTCTTAAAGTTCATTTGGCCTCGGACCATGTCAGGAGCATCAACAAGGGCCTGACATTAGGCAAATTATTTAGATTTGGTTGAAAAAAGGACAATTATAGATTGATGCATGATTTAAACTCGTCCATAATGATTAAACAATATCTCAAAAATATCAGAAATTATAACTAAATTTGTATTTATCCAGACTTTCTATGGATTTGTTATCACAGATTTCAAACACTTGCAGGTCCTTGATCCTTCAACCAAAACACAAGCTATGAGCCATCCTATAAAACAATTTCTGTATGTACGCCAAAACTAGCAACTGTGAATTGTTAAGATATCAGCCAACAGGCTAATCAATGCGTTTACTGAGGAACAAGAGATTTAAAATCCAATACTCCATTCAAGAAGAAGACACAAAATCACCAGATTCAATAAACTTCTACTTCAAGTATTTTCAATATTAAACATTGCACATATACAGAGAAGTTACAAACGACAATGATAGCAACCAACACAAATAAACCCATAATAAGAACAAAAGAACAAGCCACGAATTAAGTAAAAATATTAATTTAAATCCCCAATAGTACTACGCACAAAATCTTCTACAACGCCAATAAAGCAAAACTGAAATCCACAAAGTAACAAACTAAACATAATACCCAGGAGGAAACGAACAATCTCAATGGGTATGAAATCAAAGTCCCGGGAGGCAACAGAACCGAACATACCCGGTTTTGGTCGATGACATCAACAATGACGACCAGTCTTCCATAGTCCTTTCCGTAATTGACAAGCGCCACCCTTCCAATCTCCACGTACCTCTTGAACGGCTACAAACGAAACAAAATCTACATCAAATAATCCCGAAACCACAAAATCTTACAAATTTGTAAAATCATCGGAAGATAAAGAGCAAAACACATAGTCTGGAGCTCACCATTCTCTCCTGCAATTACGCTGCTGCCGAAGAAGACGAAAGCTGCTGAGATCGAACATTTATATGCTAGGGTTTTGTACGTGGGCCTGACCTGGCCCAAAGTCAAATTGCTGGATTGTTATTGGGCAGTCTCGAGCTAGAATTTCTGATCGTGTTAATTTTAGCTTTTGTAAAGGCTCCTTTACTGCTGTGGCCCAAAAGTTTACCATTGGAAAATAATTCATCAAACGGAAATAAATAAATGGCTGCTAAAAAATTTATTTCTCAACACTTTTTTTTATTAAAATAAAATTATAAATTATGTATTTTAAAAATATAATTTTTTTTATTAGTTCTGATAGCGTCCCATATTTTTTTTTATAATTAGCATATATCCTTTTTAAAATTCGTTGGAAGTTGTTTGAAAAACAATCACAATGTTGCGAGGTTTTTTCCGATTATAAGGGGTGATGAGTTTTTTCACAATAACCTATTTTCGAACGAGGTGGTTAACAAAATAATCTTCATCGAACATTTAAAAAAATGACATTCTCATATGTATTTGAAAATACTCAAATATATTTGGAGATGATATTTTTAAAAAACGAAGTTTGATCAAAGTTATTCTTCCAAATATCCCTTTTCCAACTTAGAATTTTAAGACAATTAGGATGGCACAAACAATCCTTCTAGGTTAGTTGTGAAATCAATTCCAATCATCTTCACAAAATAATTGTAGTTTTCACATTGTTCAAAAATGACAAAAGGGTGTTTAAGTAAAACAACTAATTTGTCGGAATTTCAACCGAAAAGAGGAATAAGGGATAATATTAAGATAAAAACTTGTGTGAGACGGTCTCACAGGTCTTATTTTGTGAGACATATCTCTTATTTGAGTCATCCATGAAAAATTATTACTTTTTATGCTAAGATTATTATTTTTTATCGTAAATATTGGTAGGGTTGACCCGTCTCACAGATAAAAGATTCGTGAGACCGTCTCACAAGAGAGTTACTCTAATACTAAAGTGATTTGAAAGGTTATGGATGATTTTGTATTATTTAAGTTAAAATTTTATCATACTATTACTATTATATTAATTTATTTATATAATTATTTAATTTTATCATTATTATCATTTTTTTTATTGAATCGTAAAAAATAATTGCAATTTTTACATTATTCAAATAAGCTAAAATGACATTGAAGTAACATGAAAAGTCAAGATGATTTTGAAATTGAATTCAAATGTGAGGGATGTATATGAATTTTACCCGATATTCGATCGGGTATTCGTGAAAATGGACAAAAATAAAGTGTGCTTTTGTTTCTTAAAATAATGTCACGTGTATTTTGCAGAGCCCCCTAAATTTAGCCTTTATTCTATAAATTTTCCTGGAATACGTTGATCCAACCTAAATTTTCGATGGTCTTAGTTAAGGGCTACTTTTTGTCTTTTATTTTTAGATTTCATTTTACTCGCATCAATTAATTAGGATCCATTAAATATTTGCTCTTGCATAACTTGCTTTTGGATTCTTGAATCTCGTTTAATTTCAACTTCCTTTCTTCAACTTCAAGAATCCATTATCTTCTTTCGAATTTAAGTTGATGGATTATAAGCATCGATTTTCCTATTTTTCATAGTTATTATTTTTTTTTTTTTGGTTTCAAGTATTATGGCCATATATGTTTCTTGATCTATACATAAAGTAGATATATAGACGACAACGAAAATGAAAGGTCTTTTGAAAAGTCTCAAATATATTTCTCAGATATTCGGTGAGTACTTTTTTGTCGTGACATTTCGTGCCGTATATCCATAGATATTAGGATCCATATATATATATATATATATATATGATGTAGATACAAAAACTCTTGCATCGATGGTATACAATATTGAATTGTCCACTGTGTTTATGCTTGAAATTTGGAAGGATTCTAAGATTTTTTCTTTATTTGATTTTTTTGATGCAGAAGAAGAAAAAGAAAAGGAAATGCAGATAGGGTTACCCACAGATGTAAAACATGTAGCTCATATTGGATCGGATGGACCATCCACTAATGATCCACCTAGCTGGGTGTGTGTGTGTGTGTGTGTGTGTGTGTTGGATACATGTGTCTATGAGAAATACTTATGGTAGATGTGTACATTGAGAAAATTTTGTTATTGAAATTGTGCAGATGAAAGAGTTTAAGTCAGGATCGGTATTCCAATCAGCACCTTTAGGACCTCCGGAAGATCTTGGAGAGGACTCTGAAATCAAATGTGTTTCTCAAGGTTAAATCCTTATATTCAATATTGTTTACGCACGCAGCAAGTTGTTAGATTTGTTTCTGAACTTTTTCGCATGAAAAAATTGTTACGTAAATTGAAATATATAATGTTTGAGTTGTTATATAGTTTAAAATATTTCATGCACGTATAATCTTGTAATGGATATGTATGAAACAATTTCATTTGTTTAATAGATTCAAGAAGTGGCAGAAGGGAAACAAATTCTGAATCAAGGGATCTCCCAGCTGACTTGCCAAAATTCTCCGGGCACATTTCCTCAACAGACAACACAAATGATTCTCCTAGGAAGAAAGATTCCTCAACCAAGTCGAGACAATCTAGAAGAAATCATCAATTCGAGGATCCGTTGGACAACAAAAACAATAGCAGCAGCAGCAACACCAAGTCGTCAAATCAACATGCAAAAGAATCTACAAATTCGGCTCCACATACTCTCCGAGATGTCCCGAAGAAATCACGTAGGAAGAATAAGTCCAAGGAATCGGTTACTGATTCTGCAGGTGGTACGTCGTCTCGATCAAGATCCAAAGCCACCACCTGTGACGGTGGTGTGTGTACTAATCCATACATGGATCCGAGCTATGATACCGGATCCACTCTACAAAAGTCGAACTCGAGATCGAGTTCTATTCGATTTTAAATAAAGAAGAGGTGGGTGTAGATTACTAAAATATGTGTATGTATTTAGAAGTTTTGTTTATGTTACAAGTAAATTTTGGCCTAGGTAGTCATTTTAGTTCCACAAAGTTTAGGAATTAGAGTAACTATTTGATGCGAGAGGTATATAAAGTTCTTTTTGTAAAATTATGCATGGTTTTAATTATCAAGTTGTTTTAGTACTTGTGAGTTATAGATGGGGTATATCTGCTCAAGATAGATAAAAAAAAATATCTATTATGATCCAGAGGGGGGGCTATGTAATTATTTATTTTAATTAATTATATATTTTTTGTATATGCACGCATAATATACCAAGAGATAGTAATATTAATTATAAATAGGCTACAAAAATTCAATATAGATTTTTATCGTATTATTTAATGAAAATGATTATTTGTTTGCTTATTTACAATAACCAACATAATTAATCTAATGTTTATATTTTGTAATGTAATATAGAAGTATAGATATATAAAAAAGGAAATACTAAGTATCGGAATTTTGTTGAATAATTATTTTCCCATTTGTGCATCACGAGAATGACAGGTAATATATATTAAAATAATAATTCTCTTTTTGCAAATAAACGTATACATACATACATACACCTATATACATACATACATATATATATATATATATATATATATGGGCGTGTGTGTGTTAGAATAGAATACCATATATAAGATTGAGAAAGAGGACAGAAGATATAGTGAACAGGGTATGAAGATGGAAGAGTTAAAGCCCCATCCCTTGTTGAAGGGAGGAAGCAGAAGGGAGGAGGAGTGCTCAAGCTACAGCCATGGCTTCTCCTCATCTCAGATCCAATCACTCTCTGCCATCTGTCAAACACTCATTCCTCCCCTCCCCAAAGTTGATGATGACGTCGCCGACTTCTGCCGAACTTCAGGCCCGCATGAGGTCAACTAAATGAAATCCCTCTTCTTTTCTTGCACCCCTTTTGTTGTTCTAGTTTGTGCCATTTGTGTGCGTGTGTTTAAATGAGCCTCAATCAATAGGTTTCGGATCAGTTAATAATGAAACAAAGGACATGTATATTGTTTGTGGGACTGTCTTAATTGGACTACGATGGATCTCTAGAAATTAAAGACCAACTCTCTGGTATTCAATGAACCACAAGATTTGGTTGTTTTGAGATATTTTATTTTAGTATTCATGTGAAATGGTTAGCAGTTGAATTGGTCCAGATAAAGAATCTTCTTTTTGCTCCTTGGATAATTAAAACCCAATAATTGACTAGTGAGACACCATTTTTTGTCTTTTGAATCAGAGGCAAAGTAGTAGACGTGGAACATTTTACAGATGATTAATTTTTCTTGCATTTGTTACAGTAATTTTTAGCGATTTTTCGTTTTATAGATAGCGGAGTTGCTGGTGAAGAGAGGGATGCCTAAAGCTGTGTTCATCGTGGGCTTGGTTTTAAAGTTTCTGTCGAGCAGATTGGGAACATTTGTGCTCTGTGGTCGTATCTGTATTGATTGGAAATGGCCATTTGTTCGCAACTTCTCTGAATTGTCTTTGGACAAGAGAGAAATTGTGCTTCAGAGATGGTCCAAAGAAACTTTTCTGATTCCTCTGAAAATATCCTTCCTGCTGCTAAAAATCGTCTGCCTCTTCGTCTTCTTCTCTCGGGTAAAACTCGTTCCCTGTTTTATCTTGATTCCGCTGTTGCTTATGTTCTTCATTTGTTAGAAATTATCTCCCAAGAACTCAGGATTATGAAAGGTGGTCCCAAATTATTTGTCTTGTATATTAAAATACCAAACATGCACGTGAATATTGGGAGAATTCAAACTTGTGAACTGAAAAGAGATAATAACCCAGCCAAAATTTATATTTTAATAGTGATTATGGCTTAATACAATTTGGGAAGTCAAATATTTGAGGAAATGAAGAAAAAATCCAGAAATCTATACCTGACACGTGGCTATGAATCCTGGAAAGAAGAAACAAACAGATAATTTTTTTTGGAATATGAAGCGAGATAAAGAGAAAATCAAATATTGGATTACAGTGTCGGCATAACTGAACAAAGACCTCAAAGAATTGTGTTTATTTCTTCACTAATCGAGCGGCAACCTATATTAAATTAAATCAAGGAATATGTAATCAATTCACGTAGAGAATAGACATCAAATTGGGTGTTAATTTGAGTTTTATGTAAGATGAGTTAGAAGGATCTCTTATCCACCATTGGTACATTTTGAATTTATTACTGAATTTAATTTCTTCTTGCATAAAAATAAATGCATTACAGACCGATGAAAATTTGAAAAATCCAGCTTGGGAAGCAATTGGATATGAAGTAGAAGCAACTGAAAATTTCAGAGAAAACAAGAAGGAAAGGCCACTTGAAAAGGGTATCGTGGAAATGATGAATAACGACGAATCTTCACTAAAAGAATCCCTCATCCAAAAAGGAATACAAGTTGTCGATGACCCGAATGCCGATTCATTCAAGATCAAATGTGATGTGGTGATTGTTGGATCTGGCTGTGGAGGAGGGGTTGCCGCTTCCGTCCTTGCAAACTCGGGTCAGAAAGTTATCGTTCTTGAGAAAGGCCACTACTTTGTTCCAGAAGATTACTCGGGTCTTGAAGGGCCATCCTTGGCCGAATTATATGAATCGGGTGGAATGCTAACAACTCAAGATGGAAAAATTATGGTCATGGCAGGATCAACGGTTGGTGGGGGTTCGAGTATAAATTGGTCTGCCTGTATAAGAACTCCTGATCATGTTCTCAAAGAATGGTCAAAGAACAAGATTTCTCTCTTCAGTACACTTGAATATCAATCTGCCATGGATTTTGTATGTGAGAAGATTGGTGTCACGCAGAATTGTGCAGAAGAAGGGTTTCAAAACCAAGTACTTAGAAAAGGGTGTGAAAATCTTGGCCTAAAAGTTGAGCCAGTGCCAAGAAATTCTTCAGAGAATCATTACTGTGGTTCTTGTGGTTATGGCTGCAGAAAAGGGGATAAAAAGGGTACCGATTCAACTTGGCTCATTGATGCAGTCAGAAAGGGTGCAGTTATCTTATCTGGATGCAAGGCAGAGACTTTCGTACTAGCAAGTGACAATAGTGGAACCGTTAGAAAACGATGCCTTGGAGTTATCGCAAGCTCTGAGAGTAAGAAAATCATAAAGAAGCTTCACATCGAGGCAAGAGTGACAATTTCAGCTTGTGGTTCTCTCTTGACTCCACCTTTGTTAATATCAAGTGGTTTGGAGAACAAGAACATTGGAAGGAATCTTCATCTTCACCCCGTTTCCTTTGTTTGGGGATATTTTCCCGATTCTTTGGTTGAATTGAAGGGTAAAAGCTTCGAGGGAGGAATCATCACTTCTGTACATAAAGTGGTATCTAAAGAATCAAGCACTCAAGCTATAGTTGAAACTGCAGCACTTGGACCGGCATCATTTGCCTCGCTAATCCCTTGGGTCTCGAGAGATTACATAAGGGAAAGGATGACAAAATATGGCAGAACAGCTGTTCTATTCGCATTAGCCAGAGATCAAGGTTCAGGGGAAGTGAAAAAACAAGGAATAATAGAGTATAGAATGAGTGAACTTGACAAGGAGAATCTTAAGACAGGATTGAGGCAGGCATTAAGAATTCTAATTGGGGCGGGAGCAGTTGAGGTAGGCACTTTTAGGAGTGATGGCCAGAGAATTATGTGCAAAGGGACCAATAATGAGGATTTGGAAGAATATCTTGACATGGTTACTGCAGTCCGAGGGCCACGTTCTCGTTCAGAGTGCTGGACAATCTATTGCTCTGCTCACCAAATGGGCAGTTGTCGAATGGGCGTGAACGAGGAAGAAGGTGCAGTTGATGAAAATGGGGAATGTTGGGAAGCCAAGGGGCTTTTTGTGTGTGACGGAAGTGTTCTCCCTACTGCAGTTGGTGTTAATCCAATGATAACTATTCAATCAACTGCATATTGTATCTCAGCTAGACTAGCAGAGTCCTTGACAAAAGGGAAAGGCTTTAAGTGCAAATAACATAATCCATAAAGAGAACTTTACTGAATTTTAATATTATTCTAAAATTGTCTGACCCAATTCAAGTTGGATCTTTCACCTAATATTCGAAACTTTTTTCATTCCCATTTTAAAATGATAGATTGATAGCATTCTAGAAAAATAGCAAAACAGAGCAGGAAATTCAGCCATTTGACCGTTTATTATCAAAAAGGGAAAAAGCATGTCCACGGTTTTTCCCACACCAAATGCTGTCAGTACGTCCAAATATCAGGACTGCTTAACATGAAATCAAGAACAACTAATGCTGTCTCCATTCATCAATGAAAGGTATATCCTAATTGAAAGCCTTCTCAGTGCAACTCACGAGACGATGATTCAGTTTATACATAAAAAATTTAACTCCAAAATAGCAAGGGGAAAAAGAGCAACCTCTCATGATTTAGGCAAAAGTACACAAAATGACTTCAAGTAGCTGAGGCCTTGACTGCTTTCTCAGCTGCATCGTCCAGATCTTCAGCAGTAATCAAAGCCATTCCACTTTCCTGCAAACACGAATATATTGGAAGAAAAAGAAAAGATTTGTACTTTTGTCAGATAATTTACATTGCACATATTAAATTTGATGAGTTTCGAAATTCACCTTCAGAATTCTTTTTCCCTGGTCAACATTGGTGCCTTCAAGACGTACAACTACAGGTACTTTCAGTTTAACCTTGAATAGAAGCATAAGAATGCGTAAAATTGCGATGATCTAATCAAAGACAGAAAAGGTAAATAGCAGCCAAACAAAAACCTTTTATTGGGGGGCAGGGGGTGGATGTCAATAGGTAAAAAGTAGTAACTGACAGCAATACAAAGAAAGGTGAACAGGTTAATACATCAAATATTTGTCAAAGAAAGAGTGAAGAGCAAAGCAAAGAGGCAAGTAACATAATTTTCAACCGAGGGTTGTAAAAAGAAGTAATATCTCCCACGGAAAACCCATCAACACAAGCGTTTACCTGTTTAGCAGCATTGACAATTCCACTGGCTATCACATCACATTTCATTATTCCTCCAAAAATGTTGACAAGAATAGCCTTTACTTTCTCATCTGAAGTCAAAATTTTAAAAGCCTCCACAACCTGTCCAAGATATTCAACTAAAGTGTCAGCTTTATAATCACATAAAGATAATTAAAACAATAGAGGATGGCAGCCATGAAGTTTGCACAGTTTGTCAAAATTCTGAAACTGCAGTCTCATGATTATATGACCGAAAACCAATCATCGCAATCCAGGACATCCATGTGTAACTTGCACCAATTCGTAACCAAAAGAAATCCACCATACATTGAACGGGAAATAAATCCGGTCTCACCTGACCTTCAGAGGCATTTCCTCCAACATCAAGAAAATTGGCAGGAGTTCCTCCATGTAACTTAATAATATCCATGGTAGCCATGGCCAATCCAGCGCCATTCACCATGCAACCTATTTCCCCATCCAAACCAATGTAATTTAGGTCAGCCTTTGCTGCAGAAACCTGATAAAACAATGCAATATGAAATGAATGCAACAATGTACGAATACTCATTTGCTTCATTGTAATAAATGTCATAAGCGAGCCAGTCAGAGAAAAGATGTCGGCCGATACCTCTCGAGGATCCTCTTGGGTTGGATCACGCAGAGAGAATATTTCTTTCTGACGGAAAGCAGCATTATCATCAAAGTTGAGTTTAGCATCAGCTGCTACCAACTGGTTATCAGCAGTCTCAGCAATGGGATTGATCTGTTTAAAAATTGATGACTCAAAGGCAGATATAAGGATGTTTACACAATTCGATAGCATTATAAATCTAGATGCATGCAAGCCATATTATAACACTAAAATAGAGCACTGGACAAAAGAGGAAATCAACCCAATCACCTCCAACAGAGTGCAGTCGCATTTACAGAAAAGTTCATATAACTTCTTCACTTGTTCAATTGAAGCAGTCCTATCAGCCACCTTGGGAGACAACCCATCAACTACCTTGGCGGCATCTTCATCAGTGATCCCTGTGAAAACATCAATAGGTACCTGGTTCAGGGAAGAACAAAAAAGCCCAATATTATAACATTGAACCAGATCCAGAAAGCAACTCTCGGCAACAAAGCCAGATATCATAATAAATTAATGTATTGACCTTTATTATCAATTCTGGATGTTTCTCAGCAAGATCTTCAATACTGGTTCCTCCCTTTTCACAGGCGATAATAAGCTGCAAAAATACAATTTCAGTGTACAGCTCAGCACATTAATGCACCAACTATGGATTCTCTTTAGTCCACATCCCATCTTTGCAACAAATATCATCATGTTGGCATAGAAAGGGAATCGATGCATACAGCAGACTACTAATATACGAGTATACATAGGCTGTTCCAATGACATTACAATTCATTATCCAGCAATATAAGATAAGTTCTGAAATTCTTCTTGGCTCTGAAACTGACAAGAAACTCCTACGTACGACAGTGTAAATACATCTCAAAAGATCTATAAAAGATTGAGTGGCTGACTGACACCACAAATGCAAGTAATTAAACAGTAAGGATGCACACTGTGGAATTATTAAAAGGAAAAACAAGAACTATGACACTCAGGAACTTACAGGACCAGCAGATTTACGATCAAGAGTAATGGCGAAATACATCTCATTGACAAGCGACAACTTCTCGCACAAATAAACCTGCAACCGAGAAAAGTTTTTATTTGCTTATCGTACACTATCTTATAACCTTATCAAGAAGTTCAACACAGCGGGAAAAAAACTGCCACCAACACTAAAGCTGCAAGCTTAAGTAGAAGAAGAAAAGCAGAGTCATAAACATTTTTCTTCAGAAATACAACACATACAAACACACATGCACAGAGAGAGAGAGAGAGAGAGAGTAAAAACTTATATGTTTTCCTACATTTTATAAGAACACGCAAATACAATATCATTCGTAATAAAAATCTGCAGCCAAGTTTCAAGCAAGCAGCAAATGGAAGATAAAACTAAAAACCGAAAAAACCAAAATCATGCCATATACGATGTCCCCACTAATAAATAAACCTTATTCCCACTAATTGTCGCAAACAATTATTTACCTGAAGGCACTTTTTTAATACAGCGTACAGGTGCACATTACCATTAAACTGATTCAAATATCAGCAAGATCAGAGAAAAGATCACATAAAAAACTAAAATAAGTTCAAGATTTACTCAGTTGACTAGTTTTGTTCAGTAAATGTTTTGGAACACTATCTTTCCTGACTGTGACAAAAGAATGCCACAATGGTTAATAGAGATGTGAAATGAGAAGGTGCCTAGAGCAAATTTGATCACTAAAACAAAAACCTTATAGAAATTCAAAAATCAATTCTGACTGCAAGAACTAAATTTACAGTTGATGTTAACAGAAAGTAGCACTGAACACTGTGATGGTAACAATGATCTGCTTGCAAAATGAATATGTAAATGGCAGCCTTTTATAATTTTCCAGCATGTACCGTCACACATTTCTTAATAAGAAGTTATGAACAAAATTTAAAGACGAACCCTGCTGACAATTTTTCCTTGGGGACCTGTTTGCTTTGTTACAAGTATCAGTCCAAGCATTTTCCCTGTAAAAACATACGTTGTAAGAGGATGTACCTTCAGCTAGCCACACAAGTAAATCTTGTAAGGCAGTTTCCAGTTCTGTATTCAAACAAAAATTTCTTGCTTTCATATAAAAAAGGTGTTCCGTGAGTAAAACTCAAGGATTTTTCACGTACACAAGTTATCAGGAAAACTGAATAGATGAACCTACAAGCACTTCATCGGTTCATCCTTAATACAGTTTCTTGAAGAATTTGTAGAAAAAAAAGGTGGAATATAGCATCCACGACTTATGTGAAATATGTTACTTTCATACCTCAAACAACTTGAGGTTTTCTCCGATAAAACATGTGTCAAGATGCAAGAAGTTAAATCATGCCTAAGTAGCTGCCGATACATAACTTAAAATTCTATAATTAACAGCCTTATATAATTCAAAAACAAATTTTCCTCATACCAGCAATTTCTTCAACCTGTTCAGCCTTCACAATATGCACTCCTCCTTGGAGACCACTTTTAAATGTTCCCAGTCCTCGGCCACCAGCAAGGATCTGGGACTTCACCACCACCTATATCACAAAAAAGCAGGTATTTGCCTCTTCTGATCACATGTTATCAGACACCATAACAGAAACCAAATTGAAGCAATTACAAGCCATAATTCTTTCTCTGTACCCACTTTCAAACCATAAATAACATGTTTGTGTAAGAAGAACAAGGATAAGGATTTGACATCCGCACCTCACTTTGGTTGGAGAACATGTCACGCATTGCCTTCTTGACCTCATCAGCTGAGCCAACTGCCACACCTTTTGGAACATTAATCCCATGTTTGCTCATCAATTCTGCTCCCTAATATCATGAACACAATATGCAGATTAACTCGTCGAATGTATAGGACCACAAATGTTCAGAAAAATAAAAGAATAACCTGAACATAAGATAAAACGTGGCTCTAATATTCACAATATCAGTAACGCGTCATGCATCCATGAAAACCTATATATTATAATGTCCCGAGGCGTCAGACCAGGTCTAATATGGCAAATGCTCCATCAAATTTTATTGTGCTTATCACTGTATATATGCAATTTGGACCTCCAAAACATATTCAATCATCCCCCGCCCCCTTCTATTAAATTCAAGTGTTGGCATTGTACAAGTCGCAAAGAGAAGAGTAAACGCAATCTGAGACACAGTACCACAACGACATATTCCCAAACCCATCTAGGAAATGGAATAGATAAACAAAATTCACACAGACAAAAAACTTTACTACGCGCTATTCCAGCAACACACACCTCGAATCAGATCACGCTCAAAACACAACTTCGGAGAAATGAAATCATAATCTCCCAACAGGCGCGGGCGGGATATTGAGGAAGCGTACCTGATATTCGTGAATATTGAGACGACGGAGCTGCTGCTGCTGCCATTTGCCGGCTACGGACAGAGAGCGACTAGCGAGTTTCCCCAGCAATCCTCTCACCATTTCCTCCTCTCTTCACAACTTTATGTAAGATCCTTTTGCAGAGATCGAAGTGGAACACGGATAACNATTATATTTGTTTTTCTTATAAATAAAAATATACAAGTGTACTACATACTACTAATAAAAATACATTTTAAGTCTATATCTATATCCATCTATGTCTCAAAGCGCAAATTCAAGATCGAAACATATATTTTGTGGTTTGTTATTCTAATACTGAGAAATCGTTTCTCAAACAAAAATCGAAAAATCAGGTACAAAAAAGTACTAACGAGTTCGATCTAAAAACGATCCAAAGTATCCCGAATACTTGATCAATGTTCTTTTTCCAATACTTGTTATTTATGTGCTCGATCTTTATAATGTTTTTGCACACACGGTAAAATAACTTCTATAATACATATGATTCTATTGTCAAATTGAGAATTAAATATTATTAATATTAATATATTTGGAATTAATATATTTGGAATGATGTTATAATTGCTATACGCGTCGCAAAGTGGCGCTCAAAATATTAAAGAAATATTAGTTGGCCCCACATAGAGCTCTCCCTGCCCCAATTCCCGATTGCCAGATACGATACAGTATTTGGGGCTTTGCATTGAATTAGTTATTAATTAATCGCTGCTTTTTTCCCCAAATCTTCAGTCACACGCTTCTCTTGTTTTCTGTTTTCGCCGCCGGACCCTGACCGGATCCCTCCAATTTGTACAGAAACTTTGATTGCGTTGTCATTTTTTGTAAAGAAAAGAAAGGCGAAGAAAAAGACTGGTTTGTGTAAGCTTTGTTGGATTCTTGTTTGATCGCAGGGTTTTCTTAGTACCCTGCATCTGAATAAAATTGGGAATTTTCATTGGTAAGATGTGGGCTGGTGTGTATATGCCCTGGCCTTCAATCTTCGGTCGCTTGCGGTTTGCTTTCAGTTTTCAAGGGTAATATATTTCATGTCTACGTACTTTTTTTTTTTGCTTTTTTGATTGAATGATCTTTGAATAATGAAGCTTTATTGTACGGGGTCTTAGTTTTTGAACTTATAAATTTTTACCAACAAGGGTTTCAGATTTTGTGTTTTGGGGATACGGGTTGTTAATTTTGTTGATCAACGGCTGGTGGGTTGGGCTCCTGTGGTGTTCACTGAGCGATAGTTTCTGTTTTCTGAAATGGGTTCTTTTGGGCTATTAGAATTGGGAACTTTTGTTGATTAATTACTTGGTTTCTGTTTGAAGTTTCGAAGTTATAGCAAGTTGTGAGTATTCTTAAAAGCCTTACTTGCCCGCGAGCTTTGTAGCTGTAAACTGTTGTTGAATTGATCTGACAACAGCATTCACATTCATGTCTAAGTATTACAATTACCGGATTATATAATTTATAGAAACAGAGAATTTTTATAGTGTTTATTTATGGATATTATATCCAAAAGCGGGCTAATTTTTGAAGTATTGGAAATCTGTTTGTTGAAGGCGTTTTACGGGGCTGAAACAACATGACGAATGAGACTAAGATTAAAGAAAGACAACGGGAACACATTCGAGTTAACTTGGGGAAGATAATGCAGTGTCTCTGCTCAGGAGAACAGACAAGAGTAAATGAAATGGTCCCTTCTTCTAAATCTGTTGCTGTCCAGGATTATTCTGCTAGCGTGTATACATCTCAAGCTGGAGAAACTGAACGTAAACATGATACTGGCAACATTGAAGAAGCTGAAACATCATTGCGTGAAAGTGGTTGTTTAAATTACGAGGTTGTTTTCTCATGTTCTTCATATAAAAAAAATTTCAGACTACATTTTGGCTCAATTTCATTCCGTTTGAAGAAGCTGAAACATCATTGCGTGAAAGTGGTTGTTTAAATTATGAGGGTGTTTCTCATGTTCTTCATATAAAATTTTTCTTCAGACCTCATTTTGGCTCAATTCCATTCCGTTTGATAAGGTCTTGCTTATGATTATAATATTTATCTCGGCTTTTATCTTTTATATGTTCTATCATCAGATTATTGATTTGCCGTTTCTTTTGATTAGTTCTAGCAGAACCTATGTCAGTATTTTATGATCTTAACATAACAATTTTAATTATCAGGAAGCCAGGGCATTGTTGGGGAGGTATGAGTATCAAAAAGGAAACTTAGAAGCTGCCTTGCATGTTTTTGAAGGGATAGATATTGCTGCAGTGACACCAAAGATGAAAATCACACTTGCTGCAAGAGGGGAAACTCATAAGAGACGGTTGCAAAATTATGCAACGCCACCAATGTCTATTCATGCTGTCAGTTTGCTCTTGGAATCAATTTTTCTAAAAGCAAAATCATTTCAAGCCCTTGGGAGGTATAAAGGTAATTTTTGTGTGTCTTATTGAATCACCTTTGTTATCTTCCAGCAATACATATAAATTTATTGCATTGTGCTGTCTCATGCAGTTCTCGTTATGACTTCATTCATTGTTGTCTCCTGAATTCTTGTAAAATAATTAGTTTTTCAAAGATTTTTGGAATTTATTTCCTGTTTGGTTTTTTTCTTAATGCTATATTAATTGTGTATCTGAAGTAAAGATTCGAAGAAAGGCAGTTGTGATTTGTTCCTTCTTGAATGTTCGTTTTAATGGGCAATCAACATACGAATAATCTATTAGTATCTCTATTATATGGCTTCTGTACTGACTCTGTTCCTCAGGCTTCTTTGACTATTGAATTTTGTCTATAATGACTAAAATTAATGGTCAGTGACTCTCCCTGTCTTAGTTTGTCCTCTAATTATTTTGACCATAGTTAGGCTGTTATGGCAGATGTAGCATTTAGTAATATTCCGTTGGACTCTCCTGTTGGTTCAGTTCAGTGCTTTGTGGAAGTTTTGATATTTGTCTTTCTCCCTGGATCTTGTGGCTGGTTATACTTGAGAAGTCCTTGTCTTTCCATATCTTGTTTTGACCGTGGAAAGGGGTGGTATTGTAGGCAAACAGTTATTGCAGAAAATCATTCTTTGAGTCTGGCAAACCTGCAAATGGAATGGCTCTGATTTGTGTTTCCAATCCCCTTTTGCAGAAGCTGCTCAATCATGCTCAGTAATTCTGGACATTGTTGAATCTTCATTACCAGCAGGCTTACCTGAAAACTTTGGTGCTGACTGTAAATTGCAGGAGACGTTAGCTAAGGCTGTCGAGCTGCTTCCAGAATTGTGGAAACTTGTCGAGTCTCCCCGTGAATCTATCTTGTCATATCGCAGGGCCCTGCTTCATCAGTGGAATCTTGATGCACAAACTATTGCAAAGATTCAAAAGGAGTTTGCGGTCTTTCTCTTGTACAGTGGAGCCGAAACAATTCCCCCAAACCTACGATCACAGATAGACAGTTCATTTGTTCCCAAAAACAATATTGAAGAAGCAGTTCTTCTTTTGATAATTCTATTAAGAAAAGCTTCTCTGATGAAGATTGAGTTGGATCCTTCGATTTTGGATCACCTTACCTATGCGTTATCTATATCAGGTGGACTTAGGGCTTTAGCTAATCAACTGGAAGAGCTGCTTCCTGGAGTTTTAGATCGGAGAGAAAGATATGATATCTTAGCTTTCTGTCATCACTCAGAAGGTGATGACTTGGAAGCTTTGGATTGTTGGGAGAAATTATTGAAAAGTCATTCTGATTCAACATATTTACAAGGATTATTGTTTGCATCAAAGATATGTGGGGAAAGCTCAAAGCACATGGAAGATGGGATTAGTTTTGCTCGCAGAGCAGTTGAAGGCTCGCATAGGAGATGTGACCAGTTGGCTGGTGTTGCCAATTGCATGCTGGGCATCGCTCTTTCGGTAAAATCTGGATCAGTTCTGTCTGATAGTGAGAGGGTTGAAAAACAATCTGAGGCTCTTACAGCTTTCGAAACTGCTGGGAGAATGACTAAACTGAATGATCCTGTCTCTGTTCATCAACTGTGTTTACAGTATGCTGAGCAGAGAAAGTTGGATTCAGCACTTCATCACGCCAAATGCTTGGTTAAATTGGAAGGAGGATCTAATCTTAAAGGATGGATCTTGTTAGCTCGAATATTATCTGCTGATAAACGCTATTTAGATGCTGAAACTATCGTTAATGCTGCTCTAGATCAAACTGGAGTATGGGATCAGGGAGAATTGCTAAGAACTAAAGCTAAGCTCCAAATTGCCCAGGGTCTAATGAAGGAGGCCATTGAAACTTTTTCTCGACTTCTTGCTGTCCTTCAAGTTCATTGTAAAAGCTTTACTTCGGAGAAAGAGAAGGTTTGCTGCATCTCACTTCTCTATGGCATAAATATACGCATTTATGCTTTGCTATATTCTTAACTGAAATGGTTTAAATTGGGCATGAACGGGTTAATTTTAGATACTTATGATGTTTAGTTGCCCAATGAGCCAATATCTGGTTGTTGAAAAAAATATTTACTGCCATAACTCCCTTCTGGTTCTCAGCATTTAAAAAGCTGAGGAGAGGATGCATGCCATCATAATGCATGACTATATATGCAACACTTGATGATTCAAGGCAACCAAATCTTTTAATCTTGAAACCAAATCTTTTATCGCCCGATTAATTCCCACAAGGATATGTGCTACTCTTTTGTTGACTCACATTGGTCCCCGCATACAAGACATGATATTTACTCGGCATGTTGCTCGAAAATTGATATTTTAGCTTGGCCAACTTGTTCTTGCCATTGTAGTTACCATTTTTCCGCAATCCGATCATAGACCTTTATGTGGGATCTTTGTTACATCCCCCATTCTCCATCTTGTTGCAAATTTATTTATTTTGGTGCAAACAGTACTCATCTATTTATGTATGCTGTCTCTATGAAGTTATGGNGGTCCCCCCCCCCCCCCCTTCTCTCTCTCTCACATAATTTCCATACTTTGTTATTTGTTTCTTGGTATCACGGTAATGAAAATTCTTCTAAACTATAAGAAACACACATAATGAACATAAAACGCAAAACCAAAAGCCATTTTTGGTATGATTTTGGGGGAAGATTTTGGAGAACTGGTTTTGTGAGGATCAACTGAATGTTTGGTATGATTTTGGGTCTTTTGGGGAAAGATTTTAGAGAACTAGTTTTCTGATAATCAACTGAATTTGGATATTATTTTGGCCTTCTGGTGGGGATGTAAATGCTCAATGACGCAAAAAATGAATGGATGACGATGTTACATAATATAAAAAATTATTTTGAGATTTTGTAATATAGGGTTTTGGATTATAATAGTGTATCTGACCATATAGTTTTACATAGCCAATCAAAAGTTGAATATTTAGTAAAAAATATTATGCCGGGTGATTTGGGGTAAGGCGTAGGAAAGTTTCCCTTTCTGTTGCATATTCATACTTGATCATGAACCAGCTGGTCAAAAGCTCAATCCCATTTTGTGCCATAAAAACAGGTTTGCTTGACGAAGCAAAAGGCCAGCACAAAGAAGCACTAAAAGCCTATGAACTTGCCCTCGAAGTTGATCCAACACACGTCCCAAGTTTAGTCTCCAAGGCTACAGTGCTGAGAAAGATCGGTTGCCTATCTCCTGCAATCATACGAAGCTTTTTGACAGAAGCTCTACGACATGACAGGACAAACAGTTCCACATGGTATAACCTTGGCCTTCTTTACAAAGACGGAGGCAGTTCATTAGCACGGGAAGCGGCTGAATGTTTCGAAGCTGCTGCATTTCTTGAAGAGACTGCACCAGTAGAGCCCTTCAGATGAGTGGCTATTTCCCAATGCCTGATGTGTACGATTTAGTAAAGCACAGATATTGTTGAAGAGTGATAAATATTCACATTTTTTATATGACTATAACTGATAAAATCACCGTGTTGGAATCTAAATGAAGTGTAATCACGCATAGAATAACTGACAATTTGTTATGGGCTCATGAATGATTGTGAATTTGTAAATGATCGTGTAATAACTTTAAAATTGTAAGTGAAACCTTTGACTAATGTATGGGTGCTTTACTCGTTAAAAATTATGGTCAGTTAGGAGATACGTTAGACCGATACATTTGCTCGACCCAGAACGACAATTTCTGAACTTTGGTGTGCTTGTTCTACGGATGGTTTAATTTTGGGGGTGTTAGGTCGACGGATTCCAATGAAAATATAATTTGATTATTGAAGTCAAAACCAAGAAATTTGATGCATCTTTATGGACAAGTGGTAGACTGCATATCTTGGATGATTACAGCAAAGTCGTTGCTGTTTGGTCTGTCTTTCGAAACTTGTAATAATAACTATCCTTAACACCCATATCCAATCATTACTATTATAGTCAAGTTACAGCTGCGTTTCACAAGAAACTCGCAAGAATAATTTAGTAGCCCGAATATGAAATCTACTCAATTAGCACTTTCAAGTTTCGAAAGTCACTGCACCGTGGGACGTGGCAAGACACTATAAATTGCGAAGGGCCGCTGACAGCGACAAGCAACTAACTTTGTCTGTCTTTGGAGAAAATGAAGAAACCCAGACAGATTTTCTTGGTCTGCCCACAATACAGTAGAGTCAAATAAATTATTATTTATTCCCTACTTTTTGACTGGTAACGCTAGGTTTGCTATATATATATAGATATATATTCTGCTAGCCCTTTTCAAGAATTCTGGAGTTTTTGCGGAAAAAATGGAAAGTGTGGAGATAAAAGGGGTCGGGCCATCTTCGGCTTCGGCATTGGCTGGAGAAGAGAAGAAGCAAGAATTGGCGATGAAGGAAGAAGAAGATGAACATCAAGAAGATGAAGAGATTTTTGGAAAGTTTGTTCCGGGCCCTCTTCTTCCTCTCAAAGAGCATATTGAGAAAGATAAGGTTGTATTTTGCATCCCCTTTTTCAACTGTCCTGTTATTGATATTGCTTTGTTTTAAGATCACTAGAAATTGAATCTTGAAAGCATTGGGGGTTTTGAAGTTGTTCTTTTTCTGTTAATTTGTCTTCCTTTCTTGTTTTATGGGGAAGCTTGTGTTTTGGTTATTGGACATTTAACTCTGCTTAAGTTTAACTCCTTGGTTTGTTGGTTAAACATTAGCTAATCTCAACAGGACGAGTCTTTATTTTTGGCGTTCTTAGTTAAGTTCTTTTGCTTGATAAATGTAAGTTTCAAGTATTTAAACGTATGCTTGGATCCAGAAATTCAAGACGAGAGACGACCCGGACAAGCCGGTGGCATGATGGGGGTTGTAACTTGTGGATCCGCTGGGCTCTTAAATTATTCCCATGTATTAGTTTGAGTGTAGTTTGGTTCCGATACATGCTTGGATTGTTTGCCGAAGAGATTGTTAACACTGGCATGTAATTTACACTTTGAGTTGATCGATAACTGTAAAAAATACTAGTATACTACCTTTTTGTGGGTTTTTTTTGTTGAAACTCTGACTTCTTTCATGTGTACCTTTTAGGAAGACGAAAGTTTAAGAAGATGGAAGGAGAAGCTTCTTGGTTGCCTGGAAAGTGATTTGAATGGTTTGTTCCGAGCTTGTAACTCGGTATAATTATTGTATGCTAACTCTAGTTCATCTTGTTCCGCTAAAAAATTGTCCATTCTTTCAAGATCAAATGGAGCCGGAAGTTAAATTCCACTCGATTGGAATCATATCCTCTGATGGAGAAGTTAACACTCCATTCCCCATGAGTGAAGACCTGAACAAACTTGCACTTTTTACACTTCGAGAGGGCTCAAGTTATCAGCTTAAGCTGACCTTCTCTGTCCTACATAACATTGTATCGGGCCTGGTATATACAAATACAGTTTGGAAGGGTGGACTTGAAGGTTTGGAATCTAACACAATTTTATATAGCATGATGCATTTTCTTGGGTGTGCTGTCTAGTTCAATAGCATGTTCCGGCACTTGCTTAACTTGAAATCCCCGTTTGCGCCTGTTACTAGATGGCCTTAGATTTACTAACGGCTAGAACTTTGTAACAAGATGAAATAAAGGATTTGAAGGTATACATAAAAATTTTACAAGTCATGATTGTTATTCTAACTCCCTTTTATTTGTACGTGCAGTCGATCGAAGCAGTGGAATGCTAGGCACATTTGCTCCTCGAAAAGAACCTTATGCACACACCTTAGAGGAGGAGACCACTCCATCTGGCGTTCTTGCGAGGGGTGTATACACCGCAAAACTAAAGGTGTGTACTCCAAAATGACGTTTTCTCCCATTTTATGTTAAAATTAAATTCATCAATTTATATGGCACTGATACTATGATAGAAAAAGATACTATCTGCTGCTGCTGTTGTATTATGCACTGAATCAAGGTTTATGCATGATATCTGGCTCTTAGAAGCTCGAGAGTCCGAGAAACAAGAATCATATGTTTGATGAGTGTTTTTGCAACATTAAGAAATGATTTAATGTTAGACTTCTAATTCTTATGAATGACGACAAATTCGATACCACTTTGGTTTTATATCGCTGTCTTATTGTGTTCTTGCAGTTCAAGGACGATGACAAAAGATGTCATATGGAGCTCAACTACTCATTCGAGATCAGAAAGTGCGATTAGCACTAGTTCAGAGCCTTCTTTTAGTCGTTTTCAAGTCATTCGATCGTTTTGTTGAATCTTGTTCGACCCCATTAGATGACAAGGGAAGAAAAACAGAACAGTTCTCTTTTGTTAAATATTTTTGTTTCTAGTCCGAATCTGTTGTGCCAAGATGAAGTTTGTGCTATTTTTCAAATTTCATTATGAATTAGAATGTTTGAAGTGGCAATGCGTATTCTTTGGCTGGTTTGTTTAATTATCTAAATAAATTGTTTAATGCTATTTTTTTAAATAGTCCATGAGCATGAGAAAATGTTTTAACGGAATGAATGCTATACTTTTGGATTGTGTATGAATTCAAAATGGGATTTCGATGAGTGCCTTTTAAATTAATACTATATTGAGTACGAATTGAAGACTCTTTGTTATGATAATAAATAAAATAGCAAGTGCTTTAATATCTATGAATTCGCAAATCACACAATTTAAATAAATAGAATTTAAATGAAGATTTGAATATGCACTTTATTTTTAGTTTTGCATGATAATTAAATAGATGTGTGTTTCTAGTCCAAATTTGCAAAACTCAAATTCTACAAAATTCGAAGCGAAATTCATCTAACGTAAAAACTCAGTAGCCAAGCCCATGAAGAAATTATTTGATGAGCAAGATGAGAGGAGTTGATTCACGACCCATTGTGGATGATCGTGGAAGGTCGTTGGAACAGCTCGATGGAGTAGAACAAAAACGGAAAGGAAGAATCAGAAAAGTTTCTCGCAAAAACCATCAACAAACAGCATCAACAAGTTTCAGCAAATTCTCCTAATTACATATTTCTTCAGCTTTCTTGTAAAAATGTCTCCCAAGTTCATAACACCATTATTAAATTCGATGCTATTCATGGATCCTTTATGCAATTTTCACTATATTCCTCAACCAAATTCATAAACTTGAAGTCATACTGAGAGAATTATAACGAATAATCAAATCGAGACACACAACATTTGATAATAGAAGTCATAGCATTTCACATTTGGCACGATCCGTATCTGGCACGCCCCGTAATATTCTGGCAAACAGATTTTGGCACTCTCGGTGGGACCAATGCCTCCAAAGCGTAAGGAAAAGCATGAATGAATTCCTTAGTCTCAGGGGAAGGATACAGGTACAAGATACCAATGATGACGGAATATCAATCGAACAACATGTGCATGAGTTCGAATAGGAAGCTGTGAAAGAATGATTTGCATATTCTGTTGGCCAGGAAATTCCCGTTAACATTATGATGTCTATGGAGAAAAATATATGCAATGAACTCAAAGGAATGACTGATGCCTTCACAACTGTCATGACAAATTTTATGTAGAGATGAGAGAGTGAATGAGATCTCCAAAAGAGATGAATGAACCATCAATGGATGACAATATCAAATACATTGAGACAAAGTGGTTCGTGGATCAAAGCCAAGGATCAAGGAATTCTCAAGCAGGTGAAGATCGTTGCTTGGGGAATCACATGCTTTTGTGTCTCTTGAGTAAGGCAAGTATACTCCTCCGCACAGAAAGGATGATGAAGTGTTTGCGGTGACTTCTCCTAACATACAACCAAAGATGCATGATAGTGGGGGAATACGTGGATATTCAGTGCCTAATTCAGAGAAGAACACTCGAAGGGCAAATTATCATCCACACCCATTTAGACAAACTCTAGTATTGGACTTTGAAACTGTATGTGATGTTATTCCAGGAGTTGTATGGCCCAAGGGTGAGGTCAATCAACCGACCAGAGTTTCACAAGCCATACTCTGATGTTGTTGATCATGATAATCTGTATCCATGAGGATACCATATTTCATACTTTACTTTATACTTTGGGGAAGATGGTCAATCTAGCGTGGAACATGTAGCAAGATTTATAATAGAATGTGGTGAATTGGCAAACTCGGATAATTTTGGCCCAACTACAAACGACATCAATAAAGATTGGCATTTAATTTTAGATGGTTGACAGTGGACAGGGAAATTATGTGGTTTGTTTTATAGTCGTGTTATGTTTCTATCAATGATTATGTGCCACATAAAAAATAGGTTGTTTGATCGTTTTTACAAAATAAAAAATAAAAAATGGGCATAGTTCTCTTGTAAATGTGACATACCAAAAATACAAATACATGTAAACAAATCCCAAGCAGCGGGTATAATATTAACAATATGTTTCCAAGAACAAAATTATTCCAGTCTACACATCAGAAAAGCACTTGTCAAATCATGACAAACAAGTGCAAAAAATTACAACTAATATCCCTAATCTACTTGTTTTATTTTTTCTCAATGTGTATGATACTTCATACGTATATGCACAATCGTTTGCAAATATATTCATCCAAGCTTAGTAATTTTCTTTTGGATTGGCCAGTGGCACTCCCATGAGACAATATTTTTCATCTCCATTGGTCTTTAAGGTTCTTCTTTGTAGGGCATTTGAGGTTGTCAAATCCTTGATTTCTCCAACTATGTTTCTTGCAAAATAAATGAGAACGATTGAGAAATCAATAGAGTGGTGATCAACAAAACCATGAATGCTCAAATAAAAAATGGAAGACGAACATCTACCAAGCAAGATGTAAGATGACCAAGATGTAATTTTGATTGAAGCCCCAATAGCCAAATGATGATTTTATAACTAATCTTTCAGTGTATATGTGCGGTAAAAGTGAAGAAAAACTCTAAGTTATTGTGTTTTTACTTGTGAGCTCGTTGTGAAATTGCATTTGAACTTGGAGAATTAACGGGAATGATCTCAAAAATATTAAAGGATAAAAATCATATGTTCCACGAGTCCCCATGAAAAGAAACACGACATCCAGATATGAATTTTTTTTTAATTAAGAATAAACACAATTGGTATTTATTCATGTGACAAATGCATGCAGATAGAAAGGAGAAGAGGTGAAATGCAAGCTAGGAAACCTCGATGAATATTCTGTCATATATGTTACAAATATATAAAGGTAAGCACAAGTCTAATAGTCCAACATTGAGATGGAAAATCACGTCCAAGATATGAAGGAGATTGAAGATGAGATTTATGTGACAATTGAATGGTGTTATAGTAGCGGTGAAAAAAATCTAGTGGATGAAGATGAATTAAGATGTTGCAGAATGTTACTCATTAAAAACTCATTCATGCATATTTACAAACACGTTGGGTGCATGAGCATGAGCATGAGCATGAAATATTCTACAATTTTGTGTGATGGAGGATTGATAAAAATGGTGAAATATATTTATTCCTTGAGATGGTGTGGCTCAATGCGAAAGAGGTTGATGGTATCGATTTTCAGAAACTTGGATGGCATCACAAAGAAGATTGAACTCACCGATGCTATAGGACACCTGATCTCCGTGAGCGGCCGATTCGTTGTGTGAAGGTGAAGGAGGATCAATTGTGAGAGCAACGAAGAATTGGAGGAGTTTGGAAGAAGAAGATGAAGTGGAATGATGGAAACACGGGTTTTACTATGAAAATTAGAATATAAAGTTGAAGTTGGAGGAAGACCGCATTATTTTTCTTTTTCTTTTCTTTATCCTCCTCGTATATTTTGTATTATGCATTTGAGCACAATATTTGTAAACGGGCTAAGACATCATAGTTGAATTATTAAACATGCCAAATTGGCTAGGCGCAATTCTTAAGCCCAGATTTGCAAAACCCAAATTCTACAAAGCCCACGGCAAAGTCCATCTAATGTAAAAGCTCAGTTGCCAAGTTCATGAAGAAATCAGTCGATGAGCATGATGAGACAAGTTGATTCAAGACCCATTGTGGATAATCATGGAAGGTGACTGGAACTGTCAAATTGGGACACACGACGTTTGATAATAACAAACGGTCAAATCGGAACACACGACGTTTGGTAATTGATGTCAGATTATTTTATATTTGACACGATCACATGTCTAACATACCCCACAATTTCATATGCACACAATATGAAAACGAAACTTTGAATTGATCGAATTTGGGGTAAAAAAAATTCGAATTTGATTAATATAATAAGGATTCTGACCCAATGCTAAATAAATGAGGATGACTGATATCAAATGAACATACTATGCAAAAGATTACACTAAAAAATTATGTTTAGAAAATTGAATAAGTTTATAGATTGTGCATAAGAAAGAAAAAAATCAAAAGTATGTGATGCTTAAAAAGAAAGTGAAAAATTAATTTTTTTTAGATAGATTGTTTGATATATAAATGTTTATAATATTAACTCTTTAATAACATGCTAAAATATCCTTATTCAAGTGTTTGGATTAGACATAAATACTGTGTAAGAGTGTTCAAATTTTTTTACCAAAATATTATAATTACTTTTGAAGAATCGGAATTTGTATGAGACCAACTTTTGAATTTGAATTAAAATAAGTAAAATCAAAATCATAATTTGAGGTTAAAAACATAAAAACTGATATTTTAACTGAAAAATTAAGAAACATTTTTGTTTAAAGATAATTGCTCTAATGTTTATAATAAACCAAAGATTTATTAAAACTTTATATACCACCAAAACATTACATGTTTTTTTAAAGTTATTTATTTTGTTCCAACATAGTAAATTAGTGTAAAGTAATATACTGTATGAGTTATTTTTAAAAAAAAATGAAGTGTTTTATGAATCAATCAAATCGCGCGCGTGTGTCCCACAACAAGAGAGCGTTGAACCTAGAGACCTGTGAAAAGACGGATGGAGTCGAAATGCAAGATGAAAAAGCCCGCCAACGTGATGGTTCCCGCCAGTTTCAAAGTTCACGCGCCTCCGCCAAAATAAAATATCACCCCAAATCCACCTTCAAACCCTTTCATCTGTGACTCTGCTTAATCGTTTCTCCACAATCTCACAGTTCCGAAGTGGAAAATCCTAAACCAAAGGGGAAAGAATAAGCAATGTCGGATTATCGGAAAGCCGCGAGGTCTTTGAATCCATTGGTTTTCAATTTCCAGAAGCTTGGTCTCGAGCTCAAATGCCCTCTCTNTAGGTTATTCGAATAATTTATCTGCTTGCTTGATCAATTCTTTGATTTCCCCTGTTTTTTTTGTCAGTTTTCATATGCTGAATAAGCCGATGTTGCTTCCCTGCAATCACATTTTCTGCAAGTTCGTTCTGTCCTTCTCTCTTTTGATTTAATTCTTCCGTGAATCATGAAATTTTTATTCTGATTTTTTCCCTATTTTGTAGTGTTTGTGTCCCAAAATCAAGCAAACTCACCGCTGAGTGTCCTTCATGCCAGAAACATTTCACGGATCAGGGTACTAGGTTTCGACAGTTTGTTTGTCAGATATTTATCCATTATTTCAGTATAAAGTTCACATTTTGAGGGAGTTAACAATTCGTTTGCCTGGCCTATGATTGCACCACTGATTATTAGGTATTCATGATTCCATGTCGATTATTGATTAGAAAAAACTGATGCATTTTACAGAAATCAGACCAGCTCCTTTCATGGATAACATTGTTGCCATTTATAAGAATTTGGATGCTACTTTCAGCTCTACCTTGTTGCCAATGTGTTCTGCTGGTAAGAAAATACACTCTTTACTGTAAATTGATGTGTCTCATTACTCAAACTATTGTGCATAATGTTACTAGTTTTTGCTCATCACAGGTACCAAAACTCCAATTTCAATATCGTCTTCTGTAGGACAACTGAGTAAGGGACTCGGTGAAATTGATCCAAAAAATAAGCATTCTGATACTTCATTGGAAGATGAGATTGAGTTAATGAAAAAAAATGGAAAACGTGGATTTTCAAAAGATGGTGGGTGTGAGCGATATGAGAAGCAGTTTGAATGTGGATTGGCATCGAAAGCAGACCAGGCATCTCCAGTGAAGAAAAATGTGGCTAATTTCTGCTCTGTATCTGAAGAATTAGAAGTGAACCGTGCCCCAGAATTGCCTCCAGGAAGCTCACCCTCTGATGGTAGTGACAAATATGCAGAAGGTTGCAATAGCGACCTGGACAGTGGAAATGGGGTTAGTTCAAATCTTACTTTTTTAAAAAGAGTATCTTAAAGTATCTTGCCTCTAGAAGTTCAGTAGGTTAAATCTAGTTGCCAGTGGATTGTGTTTATAAATGGAAGAATTTCTTGCTTAATCTTATCCTATAAAATATTTGCTACTTATTAAGAATCTCTTTTCCATAATATTCATTAGTGCAAATCTCCAGTGTGCAGAAAAATCTGTGGCCCAGAGTTGCGAAGGAGACACTCTAGTTGTGCCATCTGGTGAAGTGGATTATAAAACTAATCCAAAAGACACATTTCACAAAAGGGAAACCAAGAGACAAAAGAAGTTACATTATGGGTTGTCTGATGATGTTATTTGGAGCCGCGAGTATAAAAAAGATACAATCTCTCAATTCGATAAAGCTGCAGTTGTCAGCTGTAACTTGGAGGGTAAATACCCAGAACATAATTCCATCATGTCTTCATCTGTTCTTGGTGCTGCACCTTACACGGATGGAAGTATTTGTGCATTTTGCCACTCTTCTGAAATAACAGACGTAAGTTTCATTTCGATATGGATAGTATGTTTGATCAAGAACGCTTCACTTTCCCCTTGAGATACTACTGTGATAAGATATGCTTGTATTGATATTTGAGATATGTTAATTGGTGTTACAGGGGAGTGGATCTATGCTGCAGTATGCAGATGGAAAGGAAGTATCAAGAGGTGAAACCACTCTTTCTAAAGTCATTCCCGTCCACCGAAAATGCATAGAATGGTAAGTTTGATTTTTGTGTCCATTAGCCTTATTTTCTTTCCAATCTCAATTTTCAAAAGAGTAACTTAAAGGTAATGCAAAGTTTTCTTTTCCTGTTATATCAGCAATGAAAAATAAACTTCTCATGACTTTATAGATCTTGTATGTTCTTGCTTGGTTTTCAAATGAATAACTCAAATAAAGTGAAAAATATATTGTTGTTTAGGGCCCCTAAAGTCTATTATGTTGGAGAAACTATTAAGAATTTGGATTCTGAATTGGCGAGAGCTGCTAAGCTCAAGTGCAGTAGCTGTGGTGTAAAGGGAGCAGCACTTGGGTGCTTGGCAAGGTCATGCTGTAGGAGTTATCATGTTCCCTGTGCAGCCAAAATCCCGGACTGCAGATGGGATTGTGTGAGCATCCTATAATTTTATAAATTGATTATATGCACTCGTTTTGGCCTGTTGTCTTATAAGGTTCTTGATATGCAGGATGATTTTTTAATGCTGTGCCCAGCTCACAAATATATAAAATTTCCGAGTGAAAAGTCCAACTCTAGAAAGCGTAACCAGGGAGAAACGCAGTCCTTGTCCACTCCTCTGTATGCCCGTTCTTTACCATCAATGTAGTAACTTAATTCTTCTTCATCATTTGATACATGTGTCCTCAAATGCTAATCACCGTGCATATAAAATCTCCTTGACCATTTGTTTTGCATGTTACGTGAATAAGCAGTTACTGGCTCTTGTAAGAAGGTTTTAGCCAGATGCCTAAAATTTTTTATTAATGTGTGTGCCGAATATATTTTAAAAGAAGTAATCTGTAGGACATTTTGATGGGCGATTGGTGTATTCATGTCTTTTTTTAAAATCTGAAATGAAGTATAATAGAGGTCTGTCTGTAGGGGCTTTAAATAACTAGAACAATGATGATTGATGGATTATTTTTTTTCTTCCCCACAGATCCATTGAACAGTCTTTTTGGTCGCGTTCTACTAATGGACCTCAAGAATGGGTTTTATGTGGATCTGCTCTGTCTTCCGAAGAAAAGGTTGGTTCCAGCCGAACATTGTATCATATTTTCTGGTTACAACCTGACGTACAGTTTTTCAGGACTAGCTATATCCATATATGGACTCCATTTTGTTGTGCTGAATTTATCACTATTCTCACTGAAGAAAAGCAAAATATATCAAACTAATATCTAATATTAATGCTTGGCTTTCAGCAATCGATGATCAAGTTTGCTTCGGTTTGTGGTGCTAAAGTTTCCAAGTCCTGGAATCCAAATGTTAGTCATGTGATTGCAGCCACAAATGAAAAAGGGGCTTGCAGTAGAACTCTAAAAGTTCTCATGGCAATTTTAAATGGAAGATGGGTCCTTAACTCGGATTGTGAGCACAATACGTAGTCTATTTACTATTTAGACTTGCCTTCGATCTTGTTTTGTTTTAATCAAACTAATAAAGGCCTATACATTTACTTTTAGGGGTTGAATTGTGCATGGAAGCAAAATGTCCTGTGGGTGAAGAAGATTTTGAAGTTGAGCTGGACAATCATGGTGTTCATGATGGCCCAAGAACAGGAAGACTGAGGGCATTAAATGATGTTAGTACCTCTAACATAAAGAGAAAAATTCATTCTTAATTTTACTTTTCAGTTTATTAAGACGTAAGTCTCAGTGAAGAGCCGAAACTCAAAAGACTAGTTAGTATATTAGACAGAAGAGCTTATAAGTCAATTCATTACTTGTCGTAGAGCCTTGGAGGGACCGGCATATGAAATTGTCTTCATTGTTATAAACACAGGGTAGTTGTATATTTGCTTAGATTAAAAGCTGTCTTGACAAAAACGAGACTTTGGCTAGTGCCTAATGAGTGAGCTACCAGCTATGGCACGACCTTTTTTAAGCATGAAGATATGTAAGACTACTGATTACTTCAAGTATATTTTTGGTAAGAATATTTGAAACTTGGATTATAGTCTAGACCTAATCTTGAGTGGTGATGTGGCACTAAGGATTGACTTTTTCACACTTATTTGATACGCAGGCTCCAAAGCTTTTTGATGGTTTGCGGTTCTGTTTTCTTGGGGATTTTGTTCCAGCTTACAAGAGCGATCTTTTAGCCCTAGTTACAGATGGTGGAGGAACTGTATGGGGCTTAGAGCAGATAGCAGAACGAAGACACAATCCTGAAGAAGTTTCTATATGTCTTATCGTGTTTAACACCCAAGTCGAAGCATTTAGTGTGGCATATGCCAGTGATTTAGCCAAAGAAAATGACGCTGTTGCCATTCCACACACATGGATCTTGGAATCCATTGCTGGACACAGGTTGCTACCTTATTGATTATGTTGAAAAGAACTTTGTATTCTTCCTCTAAAATGTCAACCCATGGTTGTGGCTTGTGTGAAGTAGAACTAGCTTCATGAACATGAACATAATTTCGTGTTACGGTGTTGTATTTTAAATCATATATAATGATATTATGTTGAATTGATTTCGAAATACAACAGTTGCAAATATTGCTAAGTTTCAAATATAAAGTAATGGCCCAAGTTTGGAGCCCGAAGTGTTAGTTTTGTAGCATAACAAGTAAAACAGAATAAAATATAATCCATCAACAAAAAAGCTTGCAATAAGCTGGAGATCATAACCACATGCCAGGCATTTATGCCGATGTTTGATGATCCGGCCAGGTCAGAAACGGTAAGGAGTGCACCAGGACGCCGTCCAGCGAGGTAGCTGCTATTTCACTTTTCTGGACAATTCTGAATTCACCTATACATAAAGGAAAACGAAAAAACTTTCAAAGGCTACTGTATTGTTGCTGATTGTAAACATTAATTCTCAGTACATTAGTAACCGTAATAACTAATTTTGAGTTCAATGTCAACTTTTGAATACCCAAGTACACTAACGCGACATTTTTAGTCATATATTTTTCATTTAATTAATTATAATCTTATAACTATCTTTATTACAATTATTTTTAGACCTTATCATTAGAATATTTTATTAAATGATTAATATTATCGTTAAATATTTATAATGCCATCACGTGGTTAATGTCACCAAATATTCTTTAACAATTAACGTTACCATTAAAAATTTCTCAACCCTAGTCCCAAACCAGATTTCTAAATAATATATATTACTCAACAAAAACAAGTACAAATTTACAATCTAAATTAACCACTAAAATACATTCATATCTTTTCGGGGATATAGACTCGCATTTCTGGCAATCCAAATATGGTATATGGTAGCCGAGAAAGCCAACGCTCTTGCCTTAGTGATATATTCTCTAAGTATATCGAAAAGATTTCTTGAACCATTTGAAAACATTTCCAAAGTTTGTCCATCCAATCTCGAACCCGAATCCAGAGTAGATGACTGAACTGATACTCAAAGAAAGAGGCTAGATCCCTTATCCAAAACAAATATTGGAGAAGGTCCCGGGTGGAGAGGCTCCCTGAGCTTACACCAAAGCATAAAAGCATGCTTTGGTAATAGATAAGTTCTCCAAACAACTGAGGTCGAGGGAGTACTGATATGCTTTACTGTGCTCTGGCCAAACCAAGATTCCAGCAGTGGCAAGAAGCTCATCTCTAACCTGAAGAACCCGCTTGATGATAATATTCTTAGTGATAGGTGAAGAATTTAAAGATTTGGAATCAGGAATTTTAGAAATCTGATTTGGGACAAGAGAAATTTTTTTAATGGAGGCTTTGATGATTAAAAATCCTTGGAAACAAATACGAACATGGTATATTAAAATTTGAATAAATAAGTTTATAACTAACACAAAAACTCATTGTCTCAACCAGTCATCAGACCAATAAAGGAAAGAGATACGTACTTACAAGTTATAACAAGTATTGAAATGAACCATATTTTAAATAAGTAAATGGTTAGATTGCATGTTCTTTCTTTTAAAAAAAATAAAATAAAAATAACTCGATAAAATGTTTCTCAATCTCCCCAAAATATAGCCAAATACACACTTATGAAAAGTCCACAAATTCTTCAACAAATTAAGCAAATAGAATTTACTATTCTGAATCATAGTACGTACTATATATTCACGTACACACCAATGTACTTACGTGAATTCAAATTCAATCTTTGACTTTGTATTTCTTGGATTTTATGCTTTACCAGCATGCAGCTGCATTCAAGTTCGGTTAAACTGCCCCAGGACCATTAATTCTGATTGTGTGAGTACCAAAACTCGAATTCTTCTTGGCTGGGCAGATCATTTGATGAAGAAGATTTTCGGGCATCTCTACTAAGAATAGGCCGAAACAATGTAAACGGTTGCTCCCATTCCAGCTGGTTATTAGCAAAAACACCCTCCCTCGGCGTAATTCTGCGGTTCGTGTGAGAAATTGTCGTGTTAGATGCTGGTTGTATTACCCTGTGATCACCAAAAACTGCATTGTTGGACAGAGATCCAAGATCAATACCGCGATTTATGTGAGGGGTCGTCATGATAGGAGCTGATTCATCTGGTCGTGTTACCACGTGATTATCAAAAACTACATTATTTGACCCATATCCAAGATTAATCCCACGATTCCTGTTGGCGTTTGGAGCTGCTGATTCGTAACGTCGTATTATCCTGTGATTACCAAAACCACCCTCAACCGATGAATACCGGAGATTAGCGCGATAATTTGCACAAGGGTCCTTCATATTATAAGGAGCTAATTCATATCGTCTTACTACACTTTGTCTATCAAAACCGGCCTCATTCGGCCGATACCCTCCAAAATTAATGAGATGTCTTGTTTGAGGATTAATGGTCACGTTTGGAGCTGATATATTTGGTCGTCTCGCCTCGCCTTTCGGCCTTTGATCGTCAAAACTGGCCACACTAGCTTGAGATCCAAGAATAATACGATGGTTTGTGGGAGCATTAATCCTATCTACTCCACCGTAAGTAAGGCTAATATTGTTACTATGAACATAATCCGGATACCATCGCCATACGTCTAAACACCTCCCGTTGAGGTTGTGGATGCTCTTACGAAGAACTCTATCAACGGTACGCTCAATGCTAAAGACAACTAAGCCACAACTTTCGTCACAAATGAACGAACAAGAAAACACATTGCCATAACCTAGAAAGTATTCCATCACTTCGTGCTTAGTAAATCGAGATGATCGCGGTCCGGATACAAATATACTTCTTTTGTTACTGTCTCCTGGCCCTTCAAATATATGACTGGAATATATAGGACGAGGTACATATATTCTTTGGTATTCCAAAGTTTGCAGATCTTCTCCTTTCATGGCTCTTGAAACTTCAGCCTATGGTTGGAGTCAATGTGAATTTATAATTAACACACCATCTTTCATAGCTATGTAAAACGAACAAAAACCAAACAAGTTGAGCACGTAGTTCACGTCTAATTCAATCAGAACAACGAGTTAATTTCATCCATCATGACACGTTAAGTCGTCCTCCTAATAACCGTGACATGAATTTTTTTTCAAAAAGAAAAAAAACACAAAAAAAAACCAAGAAATTACCAAAGGATCATAAATATGTACACAGACAATCGTATATACATGTGAGTGTGTGTGTTTACATGTATGCGTTCGTTATAATTTACAACGATCCACTAGTATTTATGATCAAGAAATGAATTAACATTACAATTACATAGAGAACCAAATATGTATCATCATACAAGAGATTAACAAGAACCCATTCGCTTTAATGGGGTGGAGAAAAGTGAACATCCAACTTACCCAAAAGTTATTAATGGGGTGCGGCTTGGAAAGAACGACAGTAATGACAGAGGGGTCGGAGAAGGTGACAAAGCCGAAACTGTGGGGCTTTCCGGTGACCCTATTGAACGGGATAATGGCCTCTGTAACGTCACCGTATCGCGTAAAATGGCGTTTAAGGTCATCTTCTGTCGTGTTTCGCGCCAAGTCACGAGCCAAAATCGTCCCAACTTCGAATGGCGACTCTTCTCCATCCGCCATTTGCATGCCCACGGAGTGAGTAGTGAGTTTTCTTGATGTTTCAGTTCTGTGTGTCTTTCAAATGAGAACCGTTAGCTGGTCGGTATATAGTCTTTGTTTTTGTGCGTGGCTTGAAAAAATGGCGGTTGGTTTAAAAGGAAAAGTGATCGATTTTTACTTGGTTTGATAAATAAGTGAAATTGGGAAACATTTTTTTTTTTTCTAAAAAAGAAAAAAAAATCTAACATTTTATTTATTTATAATTTATAATAAACTTCATTTTAATACTCATAAGTATCTCTTGATTGGTTTGGGACAATAAGTTATGAACTTACTTATTTAAATTTCTAATATAGTATGTTCACATATGTTTCCAACATTTTTATTTTAAAAATCACATTTTATTATTTATTCCATATTCGTTCTACTAATATTTTATAATTCATATAATAATTTTAAATTTTTTTTTGGAAGAGCCATTATTTATTAATCTAACGTGATAATAAATTGTGTTACATGATAGTAAAAGAGTATCCTTCAAATTGTGTTATGGGAAATATGTTATTAGTTTGTATGGATATATGATCAAATTAATGGATTATGTTAAATTATTTTTTTTTCGACTCGAAAAAATTATATCCATCCTCTCATTTGAAGAGAGTTTTACGGCATTGAGTTTTAAAAGATCATCCATCTATCTAAATCTAATCTAATCTAATCTAATCTAATAACAATATTAAAAATTAATTAATCAAAGTAAGTATATTTATATATGTTTGATCTAGTTAATATTTACAAATAAAATCAATATTTTTGATATAAAAATAATGTTTTTTTTTAAAAAAATCTCTCCCTAAAGTTCATGGAATAATTGGTTACCGAATCACATAATATGATTTGACCGATCGTATGACATCGATATGTACGAGTACTTGTTTTTGGAAGTCGTTATTAATTTTTTTCTTGTATATTTCCTAAGCAAAATTTTTTTTATCGTTCGCTAACGCGAGTTAGGCGCGTGGGTTTCACCATCGTTTCCGATGCTAAAGTATCTTTCCCCTCTTCAATATTTGGATTATGCAGTCTCAGATACATACACTCGTGGGGAGCTTGCTTCCCTATTTCCGCTGTAGATCGCCGGAGGCAAGCGCAGTAGCTGCCTGGTAAGAACTTCCATTTCAGTCGTGCATTGTATGTCCGATAACTAATTCGGCTTTAGCCGTGTTCGCAACTTTTTTCCATTTGACGTACCTTCACCTGGAGCAATCTGCGCTGTTGCAGAAGGATTCAGTTGTTAGATTTGCGAGAGTAAATTGAGTTTCGGAGGATTTTGTTTGCTGTGTTAACTCTTTGTGTCTATGTTTCCGATTTTTGGGGTGTTTAGGTTTTATGTTCTTTTACTACATTTTATCATTGCGGTGATTGTTGTGTTTCTTTTGGTGGAGAAAGTATTGTTTTTGTTTAACATCGTGTCTGGCCTTGTCTGAGTAGGAAAAAGCTTATTGAACTTTTCTCTTTAAAAAAAATAAATTAAATTTGAGAATGCACATTTTCACACGTCAAGACGCAAATTTTGTGAGACCATTGAGTATGATCTGCGTTTATCTTTCTTTCCGTGAGAATGTTTTTTTAGATTCTTACATGTTGCTTTCTGTTTTATACGGAAAAACGTATGTTTAAGGATTCTCTTGAATTTGAATATAAAAATGCGATGATCACAACTGAATGTAAAAGAATGTTATTGTGTTTCCTGCCGTGGGGAAATTTTTTGTTCTAAGACTACTTGTTAACCGAGAATCATTTGTCGTGGTTGATTGTCTTCTACAGTTGATTTGTGGAGAAATTGGTTTTTCAGTGTCAACACTAAGTCAATCATCTTTGATATCCTGAGCAAGAGCACCATGAGATAACCACTTTGTCCGACGGTGTATTTTTATGTTATATTGCTAACTATCTTTGATATTTTGACTTTGTATTTTTTTTCCAAAATTTCTAAAATACATCTCTCATCAACTTGATTTGATAATTGAGATTTATATAACATATAATACAATAACAAAATAAAAGCCAAACAAACTGCAACATACTTGCAATTTATACAAACATTTTTTATATGAAAGAATATTTCACGTTAAAACTTAGCATGCATGCACACATCAAGTGCGAAAATTTACTCACGTGCTTGAAGTTGAGATGTTTTAAGACCTGCTGCGCTGGAGTTGCCTCCCATCACCCAGTGAAAAGTTTATAAGTTGTAATACATTTGTAGTTTTTTGTTTTCCAACTATCGTTTCATTTGATAACAAATGATGGATCACAGGGGCACTAAAAATCAGTTCTGAGTTATAAAATCTGTTGAAATGAGCAATGAGACAAAAGTAAAGGTTGCGAATGCCTTTCGTGCTATGAAATGTATTGGGATCTCTGAGGATAAGGTGAAGCCGGTATTGAAAAGTTTGCTAAAGCTGTTTGATAAAAATTGGAAGCTTATTGAAGAGGAAAACTATAGAGCCCTTGCTGATGCTATTTTTGACAGAGATGAAGTAGAGGTAAGTGTTTTAGATAAAATACTTTAATTTCTCAATTCTTGTAACACCTGATGCGATAGTAGATTTTATGTTTCTTTATTTCGTATCCTTATGTGGGAGAGGACCACAAACAGTGATCATCAGTCATCACAATGTAAAAGAATAGAAACAAGGATTGTTGCAAAAGGTCCAATTGCAGCTCTGAACTATCCTTTTCTTCTTTCAGTTTTATTCTCTTTTCTCTTTTGTTTTTTTCTTATTCTTGTTTAATTTAAATCTTGCTGCTGCTGATCTTTCTATTTTTTTATCAAACTGTCGTGACATTGGTTTTTCCGGTCTCTCAGGCTGCAGAGTGCTCAAGGAAGATCTTGAATAGTGAAGTATGTGATTGATTAAAAAATTAGTCTTACTTTATTGGTTCCAAGTGTTAGCTGTTCAATTAAAATTAATTTAATCGTGATTATGTGTTTTATATATACAGAAGAAAAAGGTTTGTTAGTGCTGATGATTTGATAATTTGATCTGTGCCATTTGTCAGGCAGCAGAGCATCCAAAAAAGATTGTGAATAGTGAAGTGAGTGACTTTATCTTTATTTGTTGCCTTGCAATATTAATCAACCCTGATTGGCGGCTGTATTTTTATTGCTAATGTCTCCGTTCATTCTTATACTCAATATGTTGAATTGTTGTGGTGTACCTCTCGATAATAGAAAGAGGATTACTTGGAGGAAGAAGTGCAGGCTTCTGAAGAGCCTGAACGGCCTTTAAAAAGACTGCGACATAGAAATCGAGATGGTCAAACTTCCACCTCAAGTACTTCTAATACTAATGTACCCAAAATTCCACTTGTCAAGCCAAAAGAAGAACCAGATGAACTACCTGAAGGCCATTTGCCAAAGGCAAACTTGGCAAATGGTTCACACAGTATAGTGGATCCCAATTTGCAGGTTGACACATGCCAATCACTTGGTGCCAACAAAAAAGAGCAACATACTTCTGTCAAATCCTTGATTGTCAATGAGAAATATGATCCCTGCCAGCTCAGTGCCAGAGGCAGAATTCAGCAAAATACCTCGTTGGGAACAGAAAGATCATCTTCTCATCCAATGAGGCTGAGAGACGGAGGAAAGGGATCCGTCTCTCCACAATCTGGGGAGAAGAGTTCAGTTTCTGCAAGATCATCTAATGCTGAATGCCTAAAAGAGCCAAATAATAAGTGTGACATTGTTCTATCACCCTCGCCCAAACAAAAGAACAATGCCAGTCATACTCTGATTAAGCCTAAAGATGAGCCAATCACTGATGTCACACCTGTCACCAGGGTCCATCCAGGTATACCTTTTCCTTTCCTCTTCTGGCTGTACAGAGTCAGTGCGTCCAAAATTTTCGTTCTTTAGTAGATTGAAACTGAATTGTCAGCAATAATCTCAATTATAGAGACCAATACTTATCTGTGTATATTTAACATTTTGTTCGTATAGTTGGTCACCCTTAGACGACGGACTGAAATAGCATTTCTTTTGATCCCCAGATTTTTGTGGGTGTTTCTTGTTTATACTTAGGTCTAGACTCACTTGCCATTATTATATATTAATTGCTTGTGCTCTATGAAATGGAGTTAGTAAGTAAATTTTTGGGTGTATGCTGACCATTAGCTTTACACATTTTATTTTTCATTTTCGCCCGTTGAATTTTGTGGAATGTTATTATTGGGTGGCTTTTGGTTTACGCCATTCAGATTCCAGATTGGATATACTCATGATGTGAAAATCTTGTCATCAAACATTCACATGGCCCTTGCATGATTCCATTTAATATTCTCTCCAGCACAGCTATTTTATTTATTAAATTTCACATTATTTTGTATTCTACTAGTCATTCTTAGGATTATAGTTAAAAATTCACAGTTACATTGAATGAAGAAGGTCCTTTGAGTATGAATGGTGCCACTGCAGATGACTGCCATGAACTTTCAGTATCCCATGCTGCTCAAAGAATAGACGCTGTTGATGGAAATGTTGCTGCAAGTGAACTGAGAAACATTGGAGCACTGGCAAAGATCCCAGGTTAGTGTCCTTCATAACCGATGATTGCTTTCTTGCCTGTCGAAAAAGTGAACTTTTCTTGATTCTGTCTCTCAAAGCTGTGACTTGGCTCGCGGAAGGCCTAAAATATACTTGATCTTAATCACTTACTGAATTGGTGATGGATGTATGTCTCATATCATACAAAAATTTGGATGCTGTACCAGAAACATGGCTTTAACTACTATAATTGTCTTACTGTATTCATCTTCTGCAGCAGAGGATGCTCTAGGTGCTGGATACTTGGGTTTTAGTTCTGTGAGTGGATCAACTGTTCCGGTTGATACTCTTCCCAATACATTGCCACTTCCTCCAACTTGCAATGGCATGGATGATGTCACACCTCTGAAGATGATGGCAAGTCTAGATGACCGTGGATCAAACAGAGTGAGCTGTGCTGAAGAAATGAATGGTTCGAGCTTGGAGGTTATCCATCACCCGCTGGTGGCTCTGAACACTGTCAGCTCACCTGATGATGTTATCGATATAGCCAAGGGACTGGAAAAAGTTGTAATCACTATAATGAATGAGGTCAATGATGAGCGTCCTCCATCTTTCTTTTACATACCCCAAAATGCAGTTTTTCAAAATGCGTATTTGAATTTCTCTCTGGCTCATATGGGAGATAGCCACTATTGTGGTACTTGTTCTGGGAATTGTCTGTCCTTATCCACTCCTTGTCCCTGTGCATATGAAAATGGAGGTGAATTTGCATACACTACCGACGGCCTTGTTAGAGAGGACTTTCTTAATGAGTGTATCTCCATGAATCGTGATCCGAAGAAGCACTGCCAGTTTTTCTGTAAGGAATGTGTTCTTGAAAGATCAAAAAGTGAAGATGTCATTGAACCTTGTAAAGGTCATCTAGTGAGGAAGTTCATTAAAGAATGTTGGTGGAAATGTGGCTGCGATAAATTGTGTGGAAATCGAGTAGTGCAGAGAGGAATAAGTTGCAAATTACAGGTAGTGAGTTCTCTCTCATCCTAGCTCCAGTCCATTGAAATCTTTTCATGGGGTTCATTAATTTTTTTTGTGTATTCCACGTCATGTTTCCCTAGGTGTTTATGACACCTGAAGGTAAAGGGTGGGGTCTACGTATACTGGAGGACCTGCCAAAAGGTGCATTTGTTTGCGAGTATGTTGGAGAAGTTTTAACAAACACAGAGCTCTTTGATCGTGTTTCACGTAGTCCCAAAGGGGAGAAACATTCATATCCTGTTCTTCTTGATGCTGATTGGGGTGCAGAAGAAGTACTCAAAGACGAAGCTCTTTGTTTGGATGCTACTTATTATGGAAATGTTGCAAGGTTTATCAATCACAGGTAAGTTCATTATCTATCAAGAATTATGCATTTGATACCATAATTTCTTCTATTTTTGAAACTCTCAGTCCGATCATCTTTCTTTAATAATTTTCCATATGATTGATAAAATTGATTGTAGCCTCTAGATTTGGTTTCACAGTGCAGCATCCTAATTATTAGTTTATAAGAATTTGCTTGTATATTACAATTATTATTTTGAAATTTTATGACCATGGGATTTGATCGTGTCGACTTGTATTATGCAAGTTGCCTTACTAACTCCTTGTGTCTCTTCTCCTTTCCGCTGTCACAGTAAACAGGAAGTGCTTCAGTTAGATTTTTCATTTCAAAGATTCAGGTTCTGATATTGATGGTAGATAATCTTTAATATCCTTTTGCCTTCAGATGTTATGACTCAAACATGGTTGAGATTCCTGTGGAAGTGGAGACTCCTGATCACCACTATTATCACGTATGAGATCACTTTTCTTTACCTTGTCCCACTATCTATGTCGGTCAAAGTCAAGTCGTCTCGTGAAGTTTAAGTGGATCTCTTCTCTCATTGCAGCTTGCGTTCTTTACTACGAGAAACGTGAAAGCCAAGGAAGAACTTACTTGGGTAATTTCATTTTCATTTTCGGTCAAACTTTATATTTAAAACTTCAGTTTCAAACAGGCATGTCTTGAATTGCTATTTATTTAATTTTCGTGATAATAACATTATAATTGAAGGATGGCATGTAATTCTTAACTTTTAACAATGACGAAAAAGATTCTTTATGAATGCCTCCTAACACTAGATGGTTGTGATTGCTTGTTGTTCTAGTCTAAGCATGTAATGACCATAGACTATTCCGATATTAGGTTCCCTTTGGGACCTTCTTCCTAAAACTGGCTCTCTCAGGGGCTTTTTCTCTCACGGACTTTACCATGGGCTATTATATCCTCATCCCTGGAAATGAGTTCTTTTCGTTTCTCCCAACACTCGAAGTCAGGATTTTTGGATAAATCCATAGATTCTTAGAGTGTGGATACCAAATATTCACACTCTAGGAATCTAGGTAATTAAGTCTGGAGGTCCTGAGTTCGAATGTTAGGGAGACGAAAGAAAAGACTTTCCAGATGTGAGATAATGTTATGAGGAATGACACATTAGAAAGATATGAGGTAGAAGGTCCTAGAAGGAGCCAGTTTACGAGAGAAGGCCTCAGAAGCGGCTGAAGATCGAGATAGCCCATGATCATTTAAAGCATCTGTCAAACTCATTTTGGTTGCGTCATATTGGTTAAGCAACTTTGGATAAACAATTGACGGGTTAGAACCACCGTGTGCACGGGTTTATCTGTTCCGTTTGAAGAACATACATTTTTTAAGTGAACCTAGCAAGTGCTCATAAGAGAAAGTGTCTTCAGTTTAATGTCATTAAACAAGCTCTTCAAAGATGTGTTAACGAATCATATATTAAAGACATGATTTTTTTGAATGATGCAATGAGATGATGTTGTATAGTACAGTTACTGTTCACTGTGTGTAGGATATTGTAATGCATGTTACGATGTTAGACATCATCATACCGTTTTAATGGAATCATCATCTGCTTACTTATCAAATGATCGAATTGAAGGTGGGTAACTTTTGTGACGAACTAGAATGCCATAAAGAAAATTTATAGCACCAGTGAAATCATTAACTGGTAAATAATGATTTGAGTGTTAACTTAAATTTAATTCAATGTCCTAGGTATTGTTTGGCTTGTGGGATGTTATAATAAACAATCTATAGTACAAGGGTGATAATTGAAAAATAACGATAACTTAATTATTTTTTACTCCTCTTATTGTAAAATTTGAGTCGCTGGATAAAATAAGGATCTGAAGTCTTATCCTTTGCACCAAATAGTGTCTTAGAGTATTTTATTTAATTGAACTCTCATAAAAGAAACATTTTTAATGCTCAGAGAACTAGGGTTTACGTTCTACTATTGCGTGCCTCATACTTCCAACTGATCATAATGTCTGGTTGCTTAATACAGCACATGAGAAGGATGTACGTGAATAGGGCAATTGCACATTCATGAAGTAAACGTTAATTAGTGATTCAGTAATTTATTAGCTAAGAAGCGGTATGGCCTGTTTGCAGGATTATGGTATTGATTTTGATGACCATGGCCATCCTATAAAGGCCTTTCGTTGTCAATGCGGCAGCAAGTTTTGCCGCAACATAAAACGCTCAAGTAGTAAGTGACACATTTCAGGGAAACTTGCTAGTTGTTACCATCTTGATTTGTTTTCTAGTGGCTTGAAAAACTTTAGTTTCATGAACTTGCTCCATAGTACACATTTCCTTCGGTTCTTCAAGATCTATTGTGGCTCACCTATCCAGGGTTAAATCGACTTCTTACATGATTGGGGGTAGATCAACGAACTCAGGGAGATGAAGGGTGGTACGCGCAATTTTTGAAAAATCAGGTAGAAAATTTTAAAATTTCTAATTTCAGGGGGTGATGTCCTACCCATGATGGAGATGAACCTACATACGCTCACATTGCTATTTTACAAATCATCTCCTCCAAGTTTTGTTTGTAATTGTGGGAATTTCTTTTTGCTTTTGTAGTTGACTTTAATAATCCCTAACCACCCGTAGTTTTGTGTTGTAGGATCTAAATCTTTGAGAAGATGACCACGAGGATTTCATTGGGGCACCATTCCCATCGCCTCGTATAACGATTGTCGAGGCTTGTAGTTCTCTTCTTTGACGTTGTAACTTAGAAATCGTGATGTTGCATCTGAAAATACTCGAACTTATTCTCTGATCCATTGACAATATTTGTAAGAATACCTTTGCTTAATTTGTGTGAAACCATCTCTCGCTGGCTCATGGCTAATACTAGTTAAGTTGGTTAAGATTCAAGACATCCTTCAATGTTTATTTGTTAAAATTTTACATCTGTATCTTAAAATGTAAGTTCTTTTTTAGAAAATATATGCTAAATGTCCTTCGGGCGATTGAGAAGAGTCAAATGTCAAAGGTACCTCAATACATATTTCCTATAAAAATCAAAATAAGAAACCATTGGGACATTGGATATTTGTCTATTGTTCGTTAGTGATTATATAAGAATCAGGTGATGTGTCATTGTCCTAACAAAATATGGAATTGGAGTTTCAAGAATGGTCCACGTCATTTTTGTAATACGTTTTTTAAGCCCGTTTGATTTAGTAGCATTGGGTCCTTTAAATTTTCTAATTTGGATATTTTCTATTCATTGGAATTCTATAGGCATGCTTAGAAGATATGGTTTTGTGTGTGTGTGTGTGTGTCTGTGCAGGTTTTGTTTAGTCAGCAGCTTTAAGAATATATGGTTTCTATGTTTCAGGGAAACAAAAGAAGAAGAATATATTGTTTCTTGATTGACTTTATTTTAGTTTAATTATCGTGTATAATTGATTCAGCTATTTTTTTTGGTTTTAGATGCTTAGAATCATCAATTGTTTATCCAGTTAAATTTATAACTAATACTAAAAAAGAAGAAAATAAATCACTCACGTCAGTTTTTTTTAATTTGATGTATGTGAATGAATACAAGATCAATCAAATGATGAATTTGTTGATGAAAGAAAACCACATTGAGAATGTTATTGTCAGTCCATCAGATGAAAAACTCACTCACGCAATGTTGCCGCATATTTTTCTCGAATTCATATTCCAAGAATCTTTAGCTGCTCAACTTACACTAAATACTAGCTAGTAATATCCATTAGTATTGTCATAGTAATTGAAATCTTGATTTGAATTATAATCAGCAGGCGCCACTGAGAAGTAGTAATTGAAATCTTGATTTGAATAATCAGCAGGCGCCATTGGGAAGTAGTAAGTGAAATCTTGATTTGAATAATCAGCAGGCGCCATTGGGAAGTTTCCACAGCCGGCATAATATCGCGGGAAGTTACCCGCTCCGGCAGAAGGGAAATTATTGGCAGCATTGGTATATATTCGCATTCCATTGTAAGCTTGATGGGTCACTCCTGCGGGAGGGAAGTTATTGGTAGCAGTGGTGTATATTTCCATTCCGTTGTAAGCTTGATGTAAGACGGGAAGATGACCAGGAAAACGGAGCCTCGTAACACCTGGTGCCATGTAAGTCATCCGAGTATGATATTGTTGTATGCTTTGGTCGATTGGAGGAAAAGAAGTGCGGCCTGATGCAGAGATATGACCTGCATTTGGACAAGTTGTCCATCTACGCACATGGGCAGAATTATTCAATGGATGACCTGTCCGAGAACTTGCAGCAGCCGGAATAATTTGCATGTTTCTAGGATCGGATCTTGCTGCAGCCGGAATAATTTGCATGTTTTTATCGCTGTCACTTTCGGCAGCCTTTGGTTGCGTGCTATTAACATGATCAGTACCAGAACTTGCAGCAGACGGAACAATTTGCATGTCTCTGGTGTTGCTAACGCTTTCGGCAACCTGTGGTTGCATGTCTGTGGTACTATTAACATGATCAGTACCAGAACTTGCTGCAGCCAGAACAATTTGCACGTCTCTGGTGTCCCTGACGCTTGCTGCAGCCTGTGGTTGCATGTCTGTGGTAGTATCAACATAATCGGTACATGAACTTGCTGCAGCCAGAACAATTTGCACATCGTCTCTGGTGTCGCTAACGCTTGCTGCGGCCTGTGGTTGCATGTCTGTGGTAGTATCAACATGACCGGCACCAGAACTTGCTGCCGCTTTTCGTTGCATATTTTTAGCTCTGCGATGATTTTTCTGCTTACGATTAAGTGCAGAATTATTCGGTCGATGACCTGTATGAAAACTTGCTGCAGCCGGAATAATTTGAATGTCTCTGGTGTTGCTAGCACTTTCGGCCGCCTGTTGTTGCACGTCTCTGGTATCATTATCATGATCAGTACCAGAACTTTCTGCAGCCGCAATAATTTGCACGTTTCTGGCGTGGCTATCACTTGGGGCAGCCTGCGGTTGCATGTCTCTGGTAGTACCATTAGCATGATCACTGCCGGAACTTGCCCCCGCCTCTTCTTGAATATTTATGGCGCGGCTAACCTTTGGATTGCGGGCATCATTATGATCTAGAGGAATGCGTTTCAATATATTTACAGTCAAACGTCGACCGTTGAGAATGTAGGAGCGTCGGTACAAGACTCTATCTGCACCACGTTTCATCCTAAATGCTACGTGACCAAAGCCCATGTCATTCCAGAAACAACAGTCGATCACATGGCCAAAACCTTGAAAAAATCTCAGGAATTCGTCATCGGTAATGCGTGGCGACCACCCTCTTACGAATACCTTTCTTTCGTCAAAATTTCCAATCCTTTCAAAATTATCATCACAAGTTGAAACCTTTCTTTGAGATTCCAAAGTTTGCAGATCTTCTCCTTTTAATGCCCTTGAAACTTCAACCTGAGTTTGATTTGATTAAGTACTCGTATGTCAACTGAAATCTCTCAAATTATATATATACTCGGATACATAGAAAATGCCAAATGAATTATGATCAAGAGAATCAAGAAACAATAGAAGAAAGAAATACATATATATATTCGGCTTAATTACTCACGCAACGATCATGAATACAATGTGGTAGTTGCAGAATGAAAGGGATTCGTAAAGCAGCTGGGTATCTGAAGACGACAAAGCCGAAACTGTGGGGACTTCCGGTGACACTGTTGTGCGGGATAATGGATTCCGTGACGTCGGCGAATTGCGTGAAATAGCGATTCAGATAATCTTGAGTGGTGTTTGGCGCTAGGTCGCGTACCAAAATCTTCCGCGGTTCGAATGGCGATTCTTCATCATCCGCCATTTGCGTGCATGCACGGTGACTTTCTTGGTTTTTCAGCAAGTCTTTCTGTAATTTATTCCCTTGGTTATTCAGATGCTTGTATTATATATATTTTTTAATTAATTGTATTTTGATTCTTCTATGGATTTCATGACAATACGTTTTATTTTATTAAATATCTGAATTTAGATAAATGATTTAACCATTTTAAGCAAAAACTGCCTCTTTAATTCATTGGGGGTGCTTAATTTGTGTGCGATAAATTTTTATTGATACTACACAAATTATTGGCCAAAAATATTAAAGAATATTTCTTTCCAGTCTGAATTAAGTGGCAAAAGTCTAAGTTTAAGGTGCATTGTGTCATGATGTGTTTACGAGGGATCTACACCTTATTTCCATATATCGGGTGAATTATTATAAAATAGAAAAAGGCTAAATATTATACGGTATTTAAAAAATTAAATAACCCTATCCATATTAAATAGCTATTCATTCAACATATTAAATATATGTTTCTGAAAATAATAAATTCAGATAAAAGAATGAATATTGTAAAAATAAAAAAAAAACTTTATAAAATTTAAATCAATAACAGGTTTGCTCCTAGTGGGAATTTGCAGATCTTAGAAATGCGTACTTCAATAAGCTCCAAATTGAATGCTAGTAATTTCTAATTAGTGATCCTTCAACTTTTTTGACTTGGCATATTATTTTATTTTATTTTATTTCTAGATAGATACGAAATGTTAAAATCTATTTACGTGTAAGTATATATTTTTTTCCTGTTTTGAGTAATCATTTCGTAACTATGTTAGAAAAAATTTAAATTAAAAAATTTATTTGTGACACCTCAATAATGTTATTAATATTCATTGATACAATTAAAAAAAAATAATTGTATTTCTCCATTATCTCAAATTTAAGTCATGGTCCGCTGTTTTTATTATTTTGAATTTTTCGATGTGATGTTGATATACCATCTATGTGACGCCTACATGCCGCCGACATAGCATTAATGTGAGAAATGTCACAGCGGCACTTTCAATAAACAGTGACTAAAAATGTTAAAAATTGAAGATATAAGTGTCACGTCTCGAAACTCAGGGTCGACACCGACGTTGTTCAACAATCACACAATCGAAAAATAACTAGCCTCGTAGTACAGTATAAACCGAAAGCTAGTTCATTTCATAAATTCCAAACAAATCTCATTGTTTTTACAACCAAACAAAATAGTAATGCGGAAGCGTTTTACGAAAAAATAAATATAAAATTCGAAATATCTAATTACTATTGTTCTTGCGAATCACCAGTCCTAAAATTGTTCTGACTTTTTTTCCTCAACCTGTTTTTCAAATTTGTCTGGGGATGGAAGAATAAGGGGTGACTGATATGATCTTCACTCAGCAAGTGAGGGTCGTTCGAGCACAACACAACAACATGCATAAATTTCAAAACACATTTCATGTATAACAAGACTCATATCACATGCATAACATTGACCAGACAATGAGATTCCTCTACTTTCGATGATTTTGATGCCAAATCATGCATGTTTCGCATCAAAATCACACAATTTTCTTTCCATTTCGTCACCAAATCTCATTGTTATTTGACTCCAATTATTCCCTTCCATGGCTGATGATTTGCTCGTAAATTAAGCCCATCATTTCCTAATCCAAAACCCTTGATTGGCTCAAAATTTAGGTGCAAGGGAGAGGAGGATTCGCTGAATATTAGGTCAAGCCTTATTGATTTTTTGTGCATGCATTGATGATTTGTTTCCATTTATTAGGCTTCCCAATTCATGCATGGATATAATCTTGCATGTGCATGCAATTAATTCAATATATGTACAAGGTTGCTAGCCAAATTTCAAAATTCAGGGCTACATCCCACCATTCATGTAATTATTCACTTTCGTTATGTTTTTGCCTTGCACAAATCTTCTATGATCTTGCAATATTTCCTTTCAAATTTTCTAAAATATGCATGCTCAAGTGTATATATTATTAACCTCAATCATTAGAGATTTCCAATACATAAAGATTTTCAATATATTTCTCATTCTAATACAAGAATCCAAGTTTCTATGTTCTTAAAATTTCCTTGCGAATATTAATTACAAGGTTTGAAAAATCCAGTTCTCACAATAAGACTAAAACTGAAATTGAATAATATAAAGATCAAAATAAAAAAGAAACAAACATATAAGACAAAAATTCCAGTTTTCTCAATTAACTAAAAGTGAATCTGGTCTCATGGTTAATATCATTAATTTCTATTTTGTATTTTTTTTTCTGGATTTTACGAATATTAACAAATCTTCGTTGAGATAGAAATATCAAATTATAAAATTAGATATGAATTATCGAGAAAACAACAGCCAAATGACGGGCATTAACATATAAGTGCACCAATCACTAAATAGTACAAATACATCATTCCATAGAGATTATGAGAGTTCAAGAGATTAGATATTGAGATTAAACGAGGGCAAAAACTTGTGTGAGACGGTCTCACGTGTCGTATTTGTGAGACGGATCTCTTATTTGGGTCATCCAATTATTACATTTTATGCTAAAAGTATTACATTTTATTGTGAATATCGGTATGGTTGATCCGTCTCACAAATAAAGATTCGTGAAACCATCTCACAAGAGACCTAGTCTTAAACGAGAGGGAATTTAAACAGCCATAACAAAGGCCTTAGATTTTAATTTTCTAGTTAATTATTAGAATAATTAGTGGACACATACAATTTTTGTTAGAATTTATTATTATGTTGCTATATTTTTAATTATTATTTGGATCATATTACTATATTAAATATGTAATTTGTAGTAGATAACATGTGAATATTTAAATTCAAATATAGTGGGTTTTAATTTTTTTAGCATTTTCAAATAAAATGCAAACTATCATATTTTATAAAAAAAAAATTTATATCCATACAATGATAATTAATGTTATTGTCACATGAAAGGGTGTGTGTTTGTGTGTGTATATATATTAATATTGTGATTCATTTTAAATATATTTACAAACATACATACAAAGCCAAATATATACACATATACATGTAAGAATTATATGATTTAACTTTAAAATAAGTAAATTTATTACTAATAAAAATTCAAAAAAACTATTTCAAACTGAATATGTTATATATATCAATAAATTAATAAAAAAAATAATATGTTATAATTAGATACAAATATATGGAATTCTATATAAATTTTTTTACAAAATTCAACAAAAAAGTCACCGTTAATCTACTGTTTGTAAATATGTAAGATTCTGTAAAAGTCAATAAAAATATATCAAATACACAAAAAAAAAAATCATTTTAAAAAGTCATTAAATCTCTAGATTGAATACACCATACTTGGATAGTATCCTAAAGTATTTGATTTACAATGAAGTATTTGATTCGAGATTTTTCAGTAGAAGGACACCACAATATATAACATTTAAATTGCATATATGGATATAATAAAGTCTATTATATATAATTTGAAATCCCTCAAATAAAGACATTATGATTTGAAACTCTTTAACTTGAATAAAATGTTTTCATCCAAATCCAAAAAAAAAAAAAAAAAAAAAAAAAAAAAAAAAAAAAAAAAAAAAAAAAAAAAAAAAAAAAAAAAAAAAAAAAAAAAAAAAAAAAAAAAAAAAAAAAAAAAAAAAAAAAAAAAAAAAAAAAAAAAAAAAAAAAAAAAAAAAAAAAAAAAAAAAAAAAAAAAAAAAAAAAACCCTCAAATTTTACATATTTTTCGTGAACCATATGAATAAATGTCTCATTATAAGTTGGTCTCCAGAAAGAGATTCATAAATATCGAGAATCCTTCAAAACGATCTTGTGACTATCTTGAAATAAAACTAAATAATGAAAATAATAAAAAGAATTTTATATATTGAAATAACTCACATGAATCGAGGGAAAAAAAAAAATAGTTCATCGAATAATAATTCATTCATTCACAGCAACAATTAATAAATTTAAATTTAAATAATTTTTAAAACTCCATGTCCGGTCTTGAAATTGGTCTTAAAATCCTCCTTCCAACGAAACCAAGCTGTTGACATGGCCTCGAAAATTGTGTCTTTTCGCATCGGTGCTCAGCTCAATCAACCGAATTTCTCTTGTTTTAACATTATAAGCTATGCAATGCCTCGTGGGATGCCAATCACAGAAGAGCAACACCTCCCTAACGACTAACCAACAACAGGGAATTAGTGATAAGAAATTCTTGACTTGGGAAATTTCCTTGAACCTGTGCCTCACTGGTTTCAAATCAATTTTAAGCGTCATGATCCATTCCCCAGTTATGGGATTCATTTCCCAAACATCCCTCAAAAACTTAGTTGTCACACAAAAGAAGGATAGATTACTTCCCATTGCCATAAACTTTCCACGTTTGGTAGACGCTATTATAAATTGAGGAAGAGAGAAACGGCAAACGGCTTCAGTCTCAACATTCAAAGTCAAAACAACAGTTTTCCCTATGAAGTGCACATAGCCTCCAATAACGAACGGAATACGATAGGAAAATCCGTCTAAGGGTTTTATGTCGATGCATCTCCAAACTTTATCAACTCCAACAGTTAGCACATGAATACGCGTCCTCGGATTCAAAAACTCTTCGCCGCTCGCATATACCACTTTATACTCCATGGAAGCTTCACAAAATGCTAAGCCAAAAGACGGAAAGAATATTATTTTATGCGAAAATGGAGGAAGAACGGCCCACTGCTTTGTTAAGAGATTAATAACATAAAGAATTTGACGGTCTCTGGGATCATCGACCAATACTAAACCATTGCAGCTAGCCCACACTAGGTTTTTAAAACGGTAGTCAAGCTTAGATATCTCCATACAACCCCTTCGCATTTCCACATAAACCACATTGTCAGCCATAGGCCAACACTCCTGGATTAGAATTCCAGTAGTTGAATTCCGGAGACGGTGCAGGTTGATGAAATCTCGGGAACGGATGATAAGGTTCCATTCTTTGCAAACATGCCTCATCACATCATATAAGACCTGAGCCGAAAGATACGAAAGAAATTCGAAAAACACTTCTTGAGGAAGATATTTGGTTCGTCTCTTCCTCGCACAACTCTTGCAGCAATGGAAAATGTGAGGGTTGATGGATCCCTGTGTAGTAGTTATACACAAGAATTAAGATTGCTGAGTCCAACGAAAAATTCTCTCCTTTGTCCCTCCAATTCAACAAAAACAATAACTAAACAATTTTTGAGATAATATAAATTTGGTAACAAAAAACATTTAAATTTCTGAAAGAAAAAGATGAATGTAAAAACAAGTCTTGCCATTTTCCAGAAAGTTGAATTTTTTTTTTCCAGGCACAAAACGTCAATACTGAACATTGTTGCCGCAGTTTTTGGTTCGGTGGCGTCATCTGCATCGGCCATCAAAGCATCCAATTACTTCGATTGGGACTACTTTCTCCGGAGCATAGGTGGCGGAGGTGACGAGATGGTCGGCGGCGGCAGAAACCTTCGGTGGACGGCCAAGGAATGGCTTGAGAGAGATTTGGACTAAAAAGCTAAACTTTATGACCTTTCATATATATATATATATATATATA